>NC_092156.1:51124288-51424288 GCF_045791955.1 Oncorhynchus clarkii lewisi
CTTTTCTTAGCTTTCTCTGTTTGGATGTCTGGTGGGTAAACAATTTCCATAGCAACGCTGGTGATGTTGGCTATAATGTTGCAATAGAAGTGCTGTTTCTTGTATTATGCTCTCTTGTTTCTTCAGAGGACTGTTTCACTTTGTTGTCCTTTTTTCTTTATCTTTTTCTTCTGTCCTTATTTTGTCTTCCTTTCTTCTGTTAACTAGATATTTTTTTGTTATTCTTTGTAAGCTAGCTAGCTTCTTCCAGGAGAGTCCCTAGCAACTGCTTAGCAACATGTAAACAATTCAGCTAGCAATTCAGCTAGCTAAGATAACTGTATAATTTTTATGAAAAATAGTTACTTTTTCAAAATCCTGTCTTTTTGGTTTGTTGCTTGTATTGTCTTCTATTGAGTCTTGCAGTTTTCTTTTGATTTTTTCGATGTACTTCACTCTAAAAAAAACATTTAAATCTCAATATATACAGGAGCTCATTTTTCAGCAGCTGAACAATTCGGCTCTCTCTCTCTCTCTCTCTCTCTCTCTCTCTCTCTCTCTCTCTCTCTCTCTCTCTCTCTCTCTCTCTCTCTCTCTCTCTCTCTCTCTCTCTCTCTCTCTCTCTCTCTCTCTCTCTCTCTCTCTCTCTCTCTCTCTCTCTCTCTCTCTCTCTCTCTCTCTCTCTCTCTCTCTCTCTCTCTCTCTCTCTCTCTCTCTCTCTCTCTCTCTCTCTCTCTCTCTCTCTCTCTCTCTCTCTCTCTCTCTCTCTCTCTCTCTCTCTCTCTCTCTCTCTCTCTCTCTCTCTCTCTCTCTCTCTCTCTCTCTCTCTCTCTCTCTCTCTCTCTCTCTCTCTCTCTCTCTCTCTCTCTCTCTCTCTCTCTCTCTCTCTCTCTCTCAGCTTGCCCAACAAATAATTGAATCCTACAGACGAAGAACCATATATGTGACAATTTTTCAATTTTAAGATAATCAGTTATTTTTATATTATTAATTGTGTGTACCACATTAGGTGTTTTATGGTTGACAAATAATTCACCATACCCATATCTTCCAACAACAATTTATATTTTTTTGTTATTTCAAAAAATACTTTTTTTATTGCCGTTTTCATTTTAAGAATGTGGAAGAACAGTATATCTCCAGTGATGATTTCAGTTTGTGGAAGAACAGTATATGTGACATTTTGCATGACTCTTGTAAGATGTCCTTTTTTAACACCTGATATGATGTTTTAAGTACTTTCAACTACAGATGCCCTTCATGTAAATAACTTAAATGCAATATGTAGTTAATTCATTTGTATGGAGGTTCATTTAAAGGTGGTCTATCAACTTCAGCACTGATTACTTTTCTTAAAAGTTGAGTCATGAAATCTTAGTCTCATTTAAAATGAAGCCCTCAATGTGAACATACCATAGAACTACAAAACACTCCCAATCTATACACAGAATGAGTTTGTATTGCACCATTGTGTAACACAGCACTTTTAGAGTTAACGTCAATGTACGTATCATTACTGTCAAAGTTAAACTATGCAAGTGTTCAATATAGCTATTATAATAATAGGCGTTTTGTCTTATTTCTAACCTGTTCTAAGCCGGAGAGAATCAACGCTTGTTGTTTCTCGTATGGGACAGTGTAGAAACTGTTGAACAGATGCAGCTTGCGCTCATCAGTCACTTTCCACACTCCTTTCTGCACGTCGTGGAACACGCTCTTCCCTGCAGGATACAGTGTAACTAGCTAGCTACTGTAGCCATGTCGAATCATCCGGTGGATCGAGAAAAAGTAGCTACCTATGTTTCTTCTATAATCTAGCAATAACATTTGTAACGATAATGTATGAGTTATTAGCCAACGAACTTTAGCTAATATGTTTTCTCTATAGTTACAAATTAGACAACCCACAACATACATGTTAGTTACTGTGCTCTATAGCTAGCTATCTTGATTGTTTGATATACAGTTCTTCCACATACCTCTTTTGGACAGCTTTTCCCAGTTTTTTCTTGACCCTTACGATTTGTATAGGGTTTTCCCGCATCCCGTAAGATCTTCCTTTGCCTGTCTTTCCATTCTTTTAGTTTTGTTTTACGTTTCTTTCCCACATTTCAGCGATTTTCATCAGCAACAGAAAGGTTGTGCGCTTGTCCGTCCATTCTGAGTGGTGCACATAAACGGTTATTCCACGAGAGCCTATCTTTAAATTTAAAATTATTGTTAATTAGCGCGTGGAAAGCTTGTGAAACCGGTTCACTATAGAAAAAGGGTGTCCAATAATGATTGTTCATGTATATCTCATTTTTTTTGTAAATGTCACATATATGGTTCTTCGTCTGTAGGATTCAATTGTTGTCACAAGAATCCAACACCCAACAACGTCATTAAAAGGCACAAGCTGGTGTGATTCCTAGAGAGTGCAGAATGGTCAATCAATCCAGATGCAGCAAGTGTCTGTTTAACAACATCTAATATTGCAGGGATGACTGGTGCCTCAAAACTTTAACAGATATATTTTCTCTGCAGATAATGAGACCTGAGACAACTCAAAACTGCTGCAGGTGATTTACTGTTCAAAAATCATGGGTACAAGGATTTGAAAGATTTAAGGATACATTTACAGGCATTTGTGGAACAAGGAGGGTGGAGATATCCTACTTGGGCAGACACTCAGGCAACGTTTGTTCCTCTTTAAGCGTCCAACATCAACCTGGCTTGAGATGTGCACGCACGCACGCACACGCACACACACACACGGAATCACTTGATAATAAGTAATTGAAGAATGGAAATATAAGATATATTGGCTATATGATTAGGAGTCATGATGTGGCTGTGAAGCTAACCCTCTGCACTTTTATTTTTAGAGAGAGAGAGGGAGAGAGGAACACCCTCTGACCACCACACACCAAAACACGTCTTCTCATCTGTCCTGTCCTCCTGCAACCCCCAACCCCTCGCAACATGTGTCACTGCGGTTGTTTTATGGTCTAAACGCTACCAGCGCAGTGCCTCACAACACCTGCATAGTAAATCACTTAGGGCTGGGGCTTTGAGGTGTTACATAATAGAACCAGCCAGGAGAGCTGGAGAAGACCTAAGGAGGAGCGTCACAGGCCTGGTGGGTGGAGACAGGCAGGGCTGCACAGGAGAAGGGCAGGGGGAGAGGTGCAGGGACAGGGCTGCACAGGCATCCTAACCAGCCAGAGGGGGGGACATGGGCGGGTGGTAGTAGAGGGAGAAGGGCGGAGAGTAGAAGGGATGGGGGCAAGGTGTGCTTTACAGGGAGGGAGGGAGGGAGGGAGGGAGGGGTAGAAGAGAGACAGAGAGAGAGCCACTGTAGAGACACATCGTTACAACACTGTACATAGCCTTAATATGACTTTTGAAATGTCTCTATTCCTTTGGAACTTTTGTGAGTGTGATGTTTGCTGTTTATTTCACTTTTGTTTATTATCTATTTCACTTGCTTTGGCAATGTAAACATATGTTTCCCATGCCGATAAAGCCATTTGGAGAGAGAGAGAGAGAGAGGGAGAGGGAGAGAGAGAGAGCGAGAAAGAGAGAGAGGTATTATGCTAAAGCACTCAGCAATTTAGCAATGTTGTTTTGCATTTGCAAATGTTATGATTTGGGATTTAAAAAAAGCCATGATCATAAACCCTCAAAAACAATATCTGAAGCCAAAGCCTGATTCACTAAATTAACTTTAATTTACAATCTCCAAACACAGTCTTAATCCTGCAGCCTGAGGTATAGCATCATAGCTTTACTGCTGGGGTATAGGGAGAAGCTTTATCTCCTTCTGGCAGTGCAACTGGCTGCAGCCCCAGTAAGAGGTCAGAGGATACAGTACAGTATCTACTGCAGCTTGGACTGCTAGACGTGATGGTTAGTAACCTAGCACACAAGGACACGCACACACAAAGAAAGAGAGAGATGGAGAGACACACACACCATCATGTGCCAAGTGTGTAACGTAAGAGCTGCCCACGCCTCAGTAATGTGGATTAATGTGTTAAAACAGACCCATACAAAGTTACTACCTATGGAGGCCGTCTAGATATTGGATGGTTGGCTGGTTTACACTGAGCCAAGTATAAAAGTCATATCAAAACAACTTACTCTGACTTAGGTTCTCTTTGATGTACAGGGCAAACATCAGAGAACTGAGACACAAACAAATGGTAAAACTTTGATGTTCTAATATGTGTGCTATTTTAAACCACAAAGGTATGTATCATGTTAATTAAATTAAACATAATTCCTCAAAGTGTTTACTTATGACCATTAATGTAAATAAACAAAAAACAGATCAGGGAACCAACCAACCCTCACAGCTAGCACATTTGGTTCTTTGGAAGTTGTGGGAACGTATATGTTTTTGATTTTACATTGGAACAAAGCCATACGTTTCTTGACTGGTACAACATTAAAAATAAATGTACGTTCTAGCAACATGAATTTTTAGGTTGAAGGGAGATACTGACAACATTTTACTCTGATTCCCTGAACATTTTCCTAGGGGTTTTTATTAATGCTCTGAGGTTAAGCTTTATTTGAAAGTTTTGTTATGGATATTATTTTACGTTTTCTTAACACTCTAAGAACAAAATGTAAGGATAATTTAGAGGCTTTTCAACAAGACTTTTAATAACACTGATAACTTAATTTGGGTTAACTTTTTGGAACTCTAAGCACAGATAATGTAGGACACATGGAAATGAATTTGCTTAGGCATTAATCATACAATTATTTGTATTATTTTGGGAGATTCAAACCTATGATCTTCTTTTCTCTATCCCTGGAATTAGTCCACTGTGCCACCAAGATGGAGATAGCATGCAATGTCTTTTTACGCACACTAAGCTGGTCATTTTGTCTACTAAAACAGACACCACTTCAAAGGAAACAAGCACTCATTAACAAACTTAACAAGATAGAGAATAGAGGGACTTTTCTTGACTCTGAGAACGGAACGTATATGCTTTTAAATAACATTCTTAGAATGTTATTGTGATGTTACAAAGTTTTGTGGCTTTTATGGAAAGTTTTCTTCATGTTCTGAGAACAGAATGTTATATTTTAATGCATAGAATTTCATTTTTTAGAACATTCACAGAATATTGCCAAGAAGTAACAAAAAAGAGACCCATATGTTCCCATACCTCTCCCTGACCCAGTCTGTAATGTTTCAAGCAGACCACCATAGTCCCTGTGTCCAAGAACGCCAAGGTAACCTGTCTAAATGACTATCACCTTGTAGCACTCACATCTGTTGTAATGGCTGTTGTTGGTGGAAGGAGAGGAGGACCAAAGCGCAACATGGTAAGTGTTCATATTTTTTATGAAACAACTGAACACTGAACAAAAGAACAAAATGACAAACGAACAGTCCTGTAAGGTGACGAAAAACACTAAACAGAAAATAATCACCCACAACTAAAATGGGGAAAACAGGCTACCTAAGTATGATTCTCAATCAGAGACAACGAACAATACCTGCCTACCTGATTGAGAACCATACCAGGCCAAAAACATAAACCCAACATAGAAAAAATAAC
The DNA here is from genome assembly GCF_045791955.1 of Oncorhynchus clarkii lewisi. NCBI lineage: Eukaryota > Metazoa > Chordata > Actinopteri > Salmoniformes > Salmonidae > Oncorhynchus > Oncorhynchus clarkii. The sequence continues at coordinate 51,129,832 of NC_092156.1, forward strand.
ATAGACTACCCACTCCAACTCACACCCTGACCAAACTAACACAAATACAGTGCCTTGCGAAAGTATTCGGCCCCCTTGAACTTTGCGACCTTTTGCCACATTTCAGGCTTCAAACATAAAGATATAAAACTGTATTTTTTTGTGAAGAATCAACCACAAGTGGGACACAATCATGAAGTGGAACGACATTTATTGGATATTTCAAACTTTTAGAACAAATCAAAAACTGAAAAATTGGGCGTGCAAAATTATTCAGCCCCCTTAAGTTAATACTTTGTAGCGCCACCTTTTGCTGAGATTACAGCTGTAAGTCGCTTGGGGTATGTCTCTATCAGTTTTGCACATCAAGAGACTGACATTTTTTCCCATTCCTCCTTGCAAAACAGCTCGAGCTCAGTGAGGTTGGATGGAGAGCATTTGTGAACAGCAGTTTTCAGTTCTTTCCACAGATTCTCGATTGGATTCAGGTCTGGACTTTGACTTGGCCATTCTAACACCTGGATATGTTTATTTTTGAACCATTCCATTGTAGATTTTGCTTTATGTTTTGGATCATTGTCTTGTTGGAAGACAAATCTCCATCCCAGTCTCAGGTCTTTTGCAGACTCCATCAGGTTTTCTTCCAGAATGGTCCTGTATTTGGCTCCATCCATCTTCCCATCAATTTTAACCATCTTCCCTGTCCCTGCTGAAGAAAAGCAGGCCCAAACCATGATGCTGCCACCACCATGTTTGACAGTGGGGATGGTGTGTTCAGCTGTGTTGCTTTTACGCCAAACATAACGTTTTGCATTGTTGCCAAAAAGTTCAATTTTGGTTTCATCTGACCAGAGCACCTTCTTCCACATGTTTGGTGTGTCTCCCAGGTGGCTTGTGGCAAACTTTAAACAACACTTTTTATGGATATCTTTAAGAAATTGCTTTCTTCTTGCCACTCTTCCATAAAGGCCAGATTTGTGCAATACACGACTGATTGTTGTCCTATGGACAGAGTCTGTGTGCTGGTTTAAGTCCAGGCTCTAGCTGGGCCACTTAAGGTCATTCAGAGACTTGTCCTGAAGCCACTCTGTGTTATCTTGGCTGTGTTCTTAGAGTCATTGTCCTGTTGGAAGGTGAACCTTCATCCTAGTCTGAGGTCCTGAGCGCTCTGGAGCAGATTTTCATCAAGGATCTCTCTGTACTTTGCTCCGTTCATCTTTCCCTGCCGCTAAAACACATCCCCACAGCATGATGCTGCCACCGCCATGCTTCACCATATGGATGGTGCCAGGTTTCCTCCAGACGTAACGTTCAAGCCATAGAATTTAATCTTGGTGTCATCAGACCATATAATCTTGTTTCTCATGGTCTGCGAGTCCTTTAGGTGCCTTTTGGCAAACTCCAAGTGGGCTGTCAAATGCCTTTTACATATGCCTTCCGTCTGGCCACTCTACCATAAATGCCTGATTGATGCAGTGCTGCGGAGATGGTTGTCCTTCTGAAGCACTCTCCCATGTCCACAGAGGAACTCTGGGGCTCTGTCAGAGTGACCATAGGGTTTTTGGTCACCTCCCTGACCAAGGCCCTCCTCCACTGATCAGTTTTTCTTTTTATTTATTTTATTTTAACTAGGAAAGTCAGTTAAGAACAAATTCTTATTTACATGAACGATAGAAACCACTGTGTTCTTGGGGACCTTCAATACTGAATATTTTTTGGGGTGCCATTCCCTAGATCTGTGCATCGACACAATCCTGTCTCGGAGCTCTACGGAGCTCCTTCCACCTCATGGCTTGGTTTTTTCTCTGATATGCACTGTCAACTGCGGGACCTATATACAGACAGGTGTGTGCCTTTCCAAATCAAGTCCAATCAATTGAATTTACCACAGGTGGACTCCAATCAAGTTGTAGAAACATCTCAAGGACGATCATCTCAATAGCAAAGGATCTGAGTACTTATGCAAATTAGGTATTTATGTTTTTTGATTTTGATACACTTGCAAAAATGTCTGATAACCAGTTGTCGCTTTGTCATTATGGGGTATTGTGTGTAGATTGCTGAGGATTTGTATTTTATTTAATCCATTTTAGAATAAGGCTCTAATGTAACAAAATGTGGAAACAGTCAAGGGATCAGAATACTTTCTGAATGCAATGTACATGTATTTAGGGGTAAAAGTGACTAGGCAATCAGGATAGATAATAAGCAGTGTAGCAGCAGCATATGTGAAGAGGTTGAAAGTGTGTGTGTGTGTGTGTGTGTGTTGCGTCAAAATGCAAGTGTGTGTGTTTTGTGTGTGTGAGAGTATGTTGTGTTGGCATGTCAGTGTAGTAAGAGTGAGTATGTGAGTCCAGTGAGTGTGCATAAAGCCAGTGCAAGAATATCAGTGCAACAAAAAGATGGGGGTCAAATAGTCCGGGTAGCCATCTTCCAGGAAGTCATCAAACGAACTCTCTCGGACTTTTGGTTTCCGTTTTATAAAATTTTCACATTTTTGTCATTTTTCCGCTCTCCCGGTAAATCCCACAAGAGGGCGAATGGAATCATATTGCAAATGTACAAAACATCAGCAATCACGATGTGGAAAACACCTTGAGGATTGATTCTAAACAACGTTTGCCATGTTTCTGTCGATATTATGGAGCTAATTTGGAAAAAAGTTTGGCGTTGTAGTGACTGCATTTTCCGGTCGATTTCTCAGCCAAACATGAAGAACAAACGGAGCTATTTCGCCTACAAAAATAATATTTTTGGAAAAAAGGAACATTTGCTATCTAACTGGCAGTCTCCTGAGTGAAAACATCCGAAGTTCTTCAAAGGTAAATGATTTAATTTGATTGCTTTTCTTATTTTCGTGAAAATGTTGCCTGATGCTAGCAGAGCCTAGCCATAGCATAATGCCATGATAAACTTACACAAATGCTTGTCTAGCGTTGGCTGTAAAGCATATTTAAAAAATCTGAGATGACAGTGTGATTAACAAAAGGCTAAGCTGTGTCTCAATATATTTCAGGAAGATTTATGTCCGCTGCGTTATGCTAATTAGTTTGAGCATGCGGGATGGGGGTGATAAGTTTTAGGAAAAAAAGTTCACATTTTCGACTTTTGACTTCCTATGAAATCATATTGCAAATGGACAAAACATGTGCCTTATGCACAAGTAAAACATATTTTTTTTAAATGATGATAATAAAATATGGTCGAAATCACTGTAAAGTATGTAGCTACAATCGACCTGATCGCTAAGTTCCTGCACCCAATCCACACAGTGTCAGAGCAGAAGGATAACAAAAGGTTCAAGGATGATCAAAACGTAGACCGATGTTCTCTTGAAGTTCTTCTATGTGAAGAACTAAGCAATAAAAATGTGAGAAAAGGGAAGGACTGGACGGGGAATTGACGGACAACAGGTCCACAGGAATTAACACCCTTAGCAAGGATGTAAAAAATTAAATTTTTCCCGCTCTCACTTGTGACCCTATCCAGGGCCCGATCGATCAAGAAACAAACCCATTGGCTTTGTCTATAAATTCTGATACAAAGGTTGCAAAGAAAGAGGTCAAAACTTTGCAAAAGCCAAGTCCACTCAAAATCCGATAAGTCGATTTGCTTTCACCATGAACAGAAATGGGGCATCAACCACTCCACTTTGTGGGGAATATGTCCGGCAGGGTAGCCTAGTAGTTAGTGTTGGACTAGTAACCGGAAGGTTGCAAGTTCAAACCCCCGAGCTGACAAGGTACAAATCTGTCATTCTGCCCCTGAACAGGCTGTTAACCCACTGTTCCTAGGCCGTCATTGAAAATAAGAATTTGTTCTTAACCTTTATTTAACTAGGCAAGTCAGTTAAGTAAAGAAAAATAAACCAAACTCAAAACGGCCAAACCTGGAAACAGTCCTGGAGGACTGCTTAAATAGTCACCACTAGCCGCCCTCCACCCAGTACCCTGCCCTAAACCTTAGCTACTGTTACTAGCAAGCTACCACTGGGTACTCTGTCATGCACCTTAGAGTCTACTGCCCTATATACAGTATTTACAGTATATAGAGTACATAGTCATTGAACACTGGGCACTTTAATAACCCACTTCATATGTATATACTGTATTCTAGTCAAGGCTCATCCTATATAACTACTGCTGTACACAAATTGACAACAGACTTTCAGCATGCTTATAGGGAAGGACATTCAACAAGCACAGCACTTACACAAATTACTGATGAGTGGCTAAGAGAAATTAATGATAAAACCATTGTGGCGGCTGTTTTGTTAGACTTCAGTTTGGCTTTTGACATTATCGATCATAGTCTGCTGCTGGAAAAACATATGCATTATGGTTTTACACCTCCTGCTATATTGTGAATAAAGAGTTACCTGTCTAACAGAACACACAGGGTGTTCTTTAATGGAAGGCTCTCCAAGGGCTTAGGTGGTCACGAATTTTAGTCTGCCGGTGATTGTCAAGCAAATAACTGTCAGTCTCACGGTAATAGACAACCTTCTCGTCATCTCCGGTCACAACTTGCAGACTTGTTTACGTGTTGCTGTGAGTTTTGTTGCCAACCTATTTTGCTACCTGACAACTTTACGGTTTTTACTTTTTGTTTTTTCCCTCAACTTTTTCACTCTGGACGCTTTATCTGGACATGGTTCGTCAGGACCTCCAACAGCCGAAGCTAAGTAGTAACATTAACATGATGCCTTCTAATTGCAGTCGCTGTACTCATAATATACAGGAGAACGATCGCCTTACGGCGAGGATAGATGTGCTACAAGCCCAGCTTCAGACGCAATCGTTAGGCAAGGGTAATTTCAGTGTAGGAAAGGATGAAACAGCGTCTGTGCCACCAGTAAGTACAGATAGTAGTATAAATCCCCTGGCACAGTCCCCGCAGCCGGACAACTTTCTCACGGTTTCTGGAAGGAAATGCTGTAGGAATGCTCAACCGGTGTCGCTCATTCAGCCGACAGAAACTTTCAACCGGTTTTCCCCATTAAGCAGCGAGTCGGAGTCAGAGGCCGAGCCTTCTCTTGTCTCTACTCCTCCCGTTACGGGGTCTGAGACGCCGAAGCTTCCCACCATTAGCTCTGACAAATTGAAAACTCTAGTCATTGGCGACTCCATTACCGGCAGTATTAGACTTAAAACAAATCATCCAGCGATCATACACTGTTTACCAGGGGGCAGGGCTACCGACGTTAAGGCTAATCTGAAGATGGTGCTGGCTAAAGCTAAAACTGGCGAGTGTAGAGAGTATAGAGATATTGTTATCCACGTCGGCACCAACGATGTTAGGATGAAACAGTCAGAGATCACCAAGCGCAACATAGCTTCTGCGTGTAAATCAGCTAGAAAGATGTGTCGTTATCGAGTAATTGTCTCTGGCCCCCTCCCAGTTAGGGGGAGTGATGAGCTCTACAGCAGAGTCTCACAACTCAATCGCTGGTTGAAAACTGTTTTCTGCCCCTCCCAAAAGATAGAATTTGTAGATAACTGGCCCTCTTTCTGGGACTCACCCACAAACAGGACCAAGCCTGACCTGCTGAGGAGTGACGGACTCCATCCTAGCTGGAGGGGTGCTCTCATCTTATCTACCAACATAGACAGGGCTCTAACTCCTCTAGCTCCACAATGAAATAGGGTGCAGGCCAGGCAGCAGACTGTTAGCCAGCCTGCCAGCATAGTGGAGTCTGCCACTAGCACAGTCAGTGTAGTCAGCTCAGCTATCACCATTGAGACTGTGTCTGTGCCTCGACCTAGGTTGGGCAAAACTAAACATGGCGGTGTTCGCCTTAGCAATCTCACTAGGATAAAGACCTCCTCCATTCCTGCCATTATTGAAAGAGATCATGATACCTCACATCTCAAAATAGGGCAACTTAATGTTAGATCCCTTACTTCAAAGGCAATTATAGTCAATGAACTAATCACTGATCATAATCTTGATGTGATTGGCCTGACTGAAACATGGCTTAAGCCTGATGAATTTACTGTGTTAAATGAGGCCTCACCTCCTGGCTACATTAATGACCATATCCCCCGTGCATCCCGCAAAGGCGGAGGTGTTGCTAACATTTAACATAGCAAATTTATAAAAAAAATAAATACGTTTGTCTTTTGAGCTTCTAGTCATGCAATCTATGCAGCGGACTCAATCACTTTTTATAGCTACTGTTTACAGGCCTCCTGGGCCATATACAGCATTCCTCATTGAGTTCCCTGAATTCCTATCGGACCTTGTAGTCATAGCAGATCATTTTCTAATCTTTGGTGACTTTAATATTCACATGGAAAAGTCCACAGACCCACTCCAAAAGGCTTTTGGAGCCATCATTGACTCAGTGGGTTTTGTCCAACATGTCTCTGGACTTACTCACTGTCACAGTCATACTCTGGACCTAGTTTTGTCCCATGGAATAAATGTTGTGGATCTCAATGTTTTTCCTCATAATCCTGGACTACCATTTTATTACGTTTGCAATTGCAACAAATAATCTGCTCAGACCCCAACCAAGGAACATCAAAAGTCATGCTATAAATTCACAGACAACACAAAGATTCCTTGATGTCCTTCCAGATTCCCTCTGTCTACCCAAGGACGCCAGAGGACAAAAATCAGTTAACCACCTAACCGAGGAACTCAATTTAACCTTGCGCATTACCCTAGATGCAGTTGCACCACTAAAAACTAAAAACATTTCTCATAAGAAACTAGCTCCCTGGTACACAGAAAATACCCGAGCTCTGAAGCAAGCTTCCAGAAAATTGGAACGGAAATGGTGCCACACCAAACTGGAAGTCTTCCGACTAGCTTGGAAAGACAGTACCGTGCAGTACCGAAGAGCCCTTACTGCTGCTCGATCATCCTATTTTTCTAACTTAATTGAGGAAAATAAGAACAATCCGAAATTCCTTTTTGATAATGTCGCAAAGCTAACTAAAAAGCAGCATTCCCCAAGAGAGGATGGCTTTCACTTTAGCCGTAATAAATTCATGAACTTCTTTGAGGAAAAGGATCATGATTATTAGAAAGCAAATTATGGACTCCTCTTTAAATCTGCGTATTCCTTCAAAGCTCAGTTGTCCTGAGTCTGCACAACTCTGCCAGGACCTAGGATCAAGAGAGACGCTCAAGTGTTTTAGTACTATATCTCTTGACACAATGATGAAAATAATCATGGCCTCTAAACCTTCAAGCTGCATACTGGACACTATTTCAACTAAACTACTGAAAGAGCTGCTTCCTGTGCTTGGCCCTCCTATGTTGAACATAATAAACGGCTCTCTATCCACCGGATGTGTACCAAACTCACTAAAAGTGGCAGTAATAAAGCCTCTCTTGAAAAAGCCAAACCTTGACCCAGAAAATATAAAAAACTATCGGCCTATATCGAATCTTCCATTTCTCTCAATTTTAGGAAAAGGCTGTTGCGCAGAAACTCACTGCCTTCCTGAAGACAAACAATGTATACAAAATGCTTCAGTCTGGTTTTAGACCCCATCATAGCACCGAGACTGCACTTGTGAAGGTGGTAAATGACCTTTTAATGGCATCAGACCGAGGCTCTGCATCTGTCCTTGTGCTCCTAGACCTTAGTGCTGCTTTTGATACCATCAATCACCACATTCTTTTGGAGAGATTGGAAACCCAAATTGGTCTACACGGACAAGTGCTGGCCTGGTTTAGATCTTATCTGTCGGAAAGATATTATTTTGTCTCTGTGAATGGTTTGTCCTCTGACAAATCAACTGTACATTTCGGTGTTCCTCAAGGTTCCGTTTTAGGACCACTATTGTTTTCACTATATACTTTACCTCTTGGGGATGTCATTCGAAAACATAATGTTAACTTTCACTGCTATGCGGATGACACACAGCTGTACATTTCAATGAAACATGGTGAAGCCCCAAAATTGCCCTCACTAGAAGCATGTGTTTCAGACATAAGGAAGTGGATGGCTGCAAACTTTCTACTTTTAGACTCGGACGAAACAGAGATGCTTGTTCTAGGTCCCAAGAAAGAAAGAGATCTTCTGTTGAATCTGACAATTAATCTTAATGGTTGTACAGTCGTCTCAAATAAAACTGTGAAGGACCTTGGCGTTACTCTGGACCCTGAGCTCTCTTTTGAAGAACATATCAAGACCATTTCAAGGACAGCATTTTTCCATCTACGTAACATTGCAAAAATCTGAAACTTTGTCCAAAAATGATGCAGAAAAATTAATCCATGCTTTTGTCACTTCTAGGTTAGACTACTGCAATGCTCTACTTTCCGGCTACCCGGATAAAGCACTAAATAAACTTCAGTTAGTGCTAAATACGGCTGCTAGAATCCTGACTAGAACCCCAAAATTTGATCATATTACTCCAGTGCTAGCCTCCCTACACTGGCTTCCTGTCAAAGCAAGGGCTGATTTCAAGGTTTTACTGCTAACCTACAAAGCATTACATGGGCTTGCTCCTACCTATCTCTCTGATTTGGTCCTGCCGTACATACCTACACGTACGCTACGGTCACAAGACGCAGGCCTCCTAATTGTCCCTAGAATTTCTAAGCAAACAGCTGGAGGCAGGGCTTTCTCCTATAGAGCTCCATTTTTATGGAACAGTCTGCCTACCCATGTAAGAGACGCAAACTCGGTCTCAACCTTTAAGTCTTTACTGAAGACTCATCTCTTCAGTGGGTCATATGATTGAGTGTAGTCTGGCCCAGGAGTGTGAAGGTGAACGGAAAGGATCTGGAGCAAAGAACCGCCCTTGCTGTCTCTGCCTGGCTGGTTCCCCTCTTTCCACTGGGATTCTAGCCCTCTAACCCTATTACAGGGGCTAAGTCACTGGCTTACTGGGGCTCTCTCATACCGTCCCTGGGAGGGGTGCGTCACCTGAGTGGGTTGAGTCACTGATGTGATCATCCTGTCTGGGTTGGCACCCCCCCGCTTGGGTTGTGCCGTGGCAGAGATCTTTGTGGGCTATACTCAGCCTTGTCTCAGGATGGTAAGTTGGTGGTTGAAGATATCCCTCTAGTGGTGTGGGGGCTGTGCTTTGGCAAAGTGGGTGGTGTTATTTCCTTCCTGTTTGGCTCTGTCCGGTAGGGTCCTCGGATGGGGCCACAGTGTCTCCTGACCCCTCCTGTCTCAGCCTCCAGTATTTATGCTGCAGTAGTTTGTGGCGGGGGGCTAGGGTCAGTTTGTTATATCTGGAGTACTTCTCCTGTCCTATTCGGTGTCCTGTGTGAATTTAAGTGTGCTCTCTCTAATTCTCTCCTTCTCTCTTTCTTTCCCTCTCTCGGAGGACCTGAGCCCTAGGACCATGCCTCAGGACTACCTGACATGATGACTCCTTGCTGTCCCCAGTCCACCTGGCCGTGCTGCTGCTCCAGTTTCAACTGTTCTGCCTTATTATTATTGGACCATGCTGGTCATTTATGAACATTTGAACATCTTGGCCATGTTCTGTTATAATCTCCACCCGGCACAGCCAGAAGAGGACTGGCCACCCCACATAGCCTGGTTCCTCTCTAGGTTTCTTCCTAGGTTTTGGCCTTTCTAGGGAGTTTTTCCTAGCCACCGTGCTTCTACACCTGCATTGCTTGCTGTTTCGGGTTTTAGGCTGGGTTTCTGTACAGCACTTTGAGATATCAGCTGATGTACGAAGGGCTATATAAATAAATTTGATTTGATTAACATAAACACAGCATCTCGAAGGCTTCTACACAGCCTGCAAACCACTGATGAAGACCTTTGGAACATCTACATTTTAGTCTAATAAATCCATATCACAGTACACCCATTATTTGACAGGTCTAAAGAAGCATGATATGAAGAAAATGTAGTCTATTTCAGAAGAACAGAATAGCATACTCTGAGTTGTCCTTAAGTTAGGTCCTGATCTGGCTATACCAAATGGCTGTGGGCTACACTAGTTCATTTATCAGACAAGATTTGCTTAGAATTCCGTGGCTGTATTTTCTAGTATGAAGAATACTATTGAACAAAGCTGAATACAATAGAAATGACTTTTTCTCCAAACAAATTTGAGTGAGTGCGCACATGCGGCTATTGTTTGTTGAGAGTTTAACAAATGTGACATTTGTTGATTTCCTCCTCTTCGTCTGAAGAGGTGTAGTAGAGATCGGACCAGAATGTAGCGTGGTAAGTGTCCATTGTAGATTTTAATGAAAAAAACTAAACAGTACAAAACAATAAACGAACCGTGAACCAAACCGAAACAGTACCGTGTGGTGAAACAAACACAGACACGGAAACAATCACCCACAAAGTACCCACAGAATATGGCTGCCTAAATATGGTTCCCAATTAGGGGCAACGATAAACAGCTGCCTCTAATTGAGAACCAATCTAGGCAACCATAGACATACAATATACCTAGAAGGGAAACAGCCCCATAAACATACAAAAACCCCTAGACAAGACAAAACACATACATCACCCATGTCACACCCTGACCTAACCAAAATAACAAGGAAAACAAAGAATACTAAGGTCAAGGTGTGACAACAAAGAAATAGGTATTCCTATATGCTTAATTTATAGTAATTAATGTAACGTTAGCTGTTCTACAGAAGTTGGGCTATATGTTTAGATTTTTAATACATTGTAAGGCTGCATGATGCGACTCTGATGATTTGAAAAAAGTTGCTTGAAAGGCATGTGCTCTGATTTATTTTTGGGGGGCAGGCTGTACACACTTCATCAGTCACTCATTCACAATTTGACAAGCACTTGATAATGCATAGAATTTCACGGCAGCATCCCTTATGTGTGGCCGTAAAAAGATAATCCATGCCTTTTGTAGCCAGTGGCAGTTGTACTCTTCTCCCTGAGTGCTGCGCGCTCCGAAGCACCTCTCAATCACATGGCTCTCCATCACCTGATCATGTCTTTTTTACAGGCTACAAGTGAAGACAGACACATCGGGGACGCAACTACACATGTCCTTATTCAAATCCGAAGTGCATGTTGAAGATTTTGGATGAACTGTCCACATTTACTTTTCGGCTGCCAACAAGATTTTTATTTATTTATTTATTTCACCTTTATTTAACCAGGTAGGCAAGTTGAGAACAAGTTCTCATTTACAATTGTGACCTGGCCAAGATAAAGCAAAGCAGTTTGACACATACAACAACACACATGGAGTAAAACAAACATACAGTCAATAATACAGTAGAAAAATAAGTCTATATACAATGTGAGCAAATGAGGTGAGATAAGGGAGGTAAAGGCAAAAAAATGGCCATGGTGGCGAAGTAAATACAATATAGCAAGTAAAACACTGGAATGGTAGATTTGCAGTGGAGGAATGTGCAAAGTAGAGATAGAAATAATGGGGTGCGAAGGAGCAAAATAATTAAATAAATACAATAAGGGGAGAGGTAGTTGTTTTGGCTAAATTATAGATGGGCTATGTACAGGTGCAGTAATCTGTGAGCTGCTCTGTGCTTAAAGCTAGTGAGGGAGATAAGTGTTTCCAGTTTCAGAGATTTTTGTAGTTCGTTCCAGTCATTGGCAGCAGAGAACTGGAAGGAGAGGCGGCCAAAGGAAGAGTTGGTTTTGGTGGGGGCCAGAGAGATATACCTGCTGGAGCGCGTGCTACAGGTGGGTGCTGCTATGGTGACCAGCGAGCTTAGACTTTACCTAGCAGGGTCTTGTAGATGACCTGGAGACAGTGGGTTTGGCGATGAGTATGAAGCGAGGGCCAGCCAACGAGAGCGTACAGGTTGCAGTGGTGGGTAGTATATGGGGCTTTGGTGACAAAACGGATGGCACTGTGATTGACTGCATCCAATTTGTTAAGTAGGGTATTTGAGGCTATTTTGTAAATGACATCGCCGAAGTATAGGATCGGTAGGATGGTCAGTTTTACAAGGGTATGTTTGGCAGCATGAGTGAAGGATGCTTTGTTGCGAAATAGGAAGCCAATTCTAGATTTAACTTTGGATTGAAGATGTTTGATGTGAGTCTGGAAGGAGAGTTTACAGTCTAACCAGACACCTAGGTATTTGTAGTTGTCCACATATTCTAAGTCAGAACCGTCCAGAGTAGTGATGTTGGACGGGCGGGCAGGTGCAGGCAGCGATCGGTTGAAGAGCATGCATTGAGTTTTTACTTGTATTTAAGAGCAATTGGAGGCCACGGAAGGAGAGTTGTATGGCATTGAAGCTCGTCTGGAGGGTTGTTAACACAGTGAGTAGGTGAGTAGAGGAGATGAGTAAAGATGAGCAGATGAGTAGATGAATAGGCCTAACGAATAGCAAAAGCGCTAACCTACTATCCCCATTAGTACAAAAGTCAACCTATTCTATTCTGTGTGAGATATAAATATTCCAAACAGTCTGAGACAGTTGTGGGATGTGATAGATCCCAAATTAATACAAGCATTAGCATCAACAAAAACGTTTTTACTCAATGTGGCTGACGCAACCGATCAGAACATTTAGCTTAAAATGTTGATAAACTATTAGGCTATTTCTTCATATTATAAGCACAGCAATGCGCACATCTCAGTAGATTATAAACGCAAATGTTCCATTAGGTGTGTGACTATGATTCGAACAAGTCGCAAAAAAAACGAATTGTTTCTTATGCTGGGCATCATTCACAAGTGAAAATATTGAATTCACAAGTGATAGGATAGTATTGTCACCCATTAGAGTATTCTTGATTTAACCTTGTCTTGACATGAAATTTGTTTTGATTTAGAATGGACAATTTACATGCATCTGTATCAAATCAGGGGCAGTGGAAAAAATACACGTCATCTATAAACATAAATAGCGAATGAAGAACACTTTATTTTCATGCCAGCCAGGTAGGCTGTACTCTTGTTGTAAATATAAGCAATGTGCTTAATATTAGGAAGGTAGAGAAATAAATATAGTAGGCCTAGCCTATAGAAAGCTTGATGGGATCCTCTGCTTTTTAGTAGAGGAAATCACACTGTTTTCTCACACAATTGCATAACCTTGATTAGGTTCTTGATTACATTTGCATTGATGTCAGAGTGATTAGAGGGACAATAGAGTGCTGAGTAACAGGCAATTAGCAAGTTTGGTAGGCTACTAATGACCAACAGCAGCATTTGAGTAAAGCCAGTGTTTTTATGTATGTATGTATGACTCAAAACCATACACATCAGCCTTTTTAACAACAATGTCAACAAGGCAGGTCCTACAGGTTAAAACATATAACAGGCACTAGCTTTGTCGCATTTGGACAACTGTTCAGTCAGGTCAAAGAGGGACTTAGGAAAATTGCAATTGGCTCAGAGCAAGGCAGCACTTCTGGGCCTTAAATGTACACGTTGAGCTAACATTAATGAAATGCATGTCAATCTCTCATGGCTCAAAATGGAGGAGAGATTGATTTCATCACTTCTTGTTTTTGTAAAAAGTGTTGACAAGCTGAATGCACCGAACTTACTGTTTAAACCCATGCATACCCCACAAGACATACCACCAGAGGTCTCTTCACAATCCAAAGTCCAGAAGAGACTATGGGAAGCGCATTCCACATCAGGTAACTAATGCAAGAATCAGATTATTTTTAAAGATAAAAATATACCTTATGGAACAGCGGGGCCTGTGAAGAGACACACACACCGGTACAGATACACAAATATGTACACAAATGCTAGCACACGCACTCTTCACACACGTGATATTGTTGTATGATGGTATTATACATTTTGTACTGTAGATATGTAGTGGTATAACAATGTTACAGGATGTACTGTTTTATCTTATGTTTTATATGTAATGTAAGTGCCTTAATGTGGAAAAGTAGCTGGAAAGGAAAAGTAGCTGCTGCCTTGGCAACAGCCAATGGGGATCCATAATAAATACAAATACAATACACCTTTTCTATTCATATACTGTCCATACTGCCTATGCACAATATTACTGCATATACAGTGCATTCAGAAAGTATTAACATCACTTGACTTGTTCACACAATACCCCATAATGTCAAAGTGGAATTATGTTTTTAGGAATGTTTTCAAATGAAAAGCTTTGAGTCAATAAGTATTCAACCTCTCTGTTATTTACCTTTATTTAACTAGGCAAGTCAGTTATGAACAAATTCTTATTTTCAATGACAGCCTAAGAACAGTGGGTTAACTGCCTTGTTCAGGGGGCAGAACGACAGATTTTTACCTTGTCAGCTCAGCGATTTGATCTTGCAACCTCTCAGTTATTAGTCCAACACTCTAACCACTAGGCTACCTGCCTCCCCTATGGCAAGCCTAAATTACAAGTGCTTAAAAAGACATAATAAATTGCATGGACTCACTCTGTTTAACATTATTTTTGAAATACTACCACATCTCTGTACCCCACACATACAATTTTCTGTAAGGTCCCTCTGTCGAGCAGTGAATTTCAAACACAAATTAAACCACAAAGACCAGGGAGGTTTTCCAATGCCTCGCAAAGAAGGGCACCTATTGGTAGATGGGGAAAATAAAGCAGACTTTGAATATCCCTTTGAGCATTGTGAAGTTATTAATTACACGTTGGATGGTGTATCAATACACCCAATCACTACAACGATACAGGCGTCCTTCCTAACCCAGTTGCCGGAGAGGGAAGGAAATCGCTCAGAGATTTTATCATGAGGCTAATGGTGACTTTAAAACAGTTAGAGTTTAATGGCTGTGATAGGAGAAAACCGAGGATGGATCAACAACATTGTACAGTAGTTAATCCACAATACTAACCTAAATGACAGAGTGAAAAGAAGCCTGTACGGAATAGAAATATGCCAAAACCTGCATCCTGTTTCCAATGAGGCACTAAAGTAAAACTGCAAAAAAATAAAATAAATATATGAACTGTATGTCCTAGACACAATGTGTTATGTTTGGGGAAATCCAACACAACACATCACTGAGTACCACTCTTCATATTTTCAAGCATGGTGGTGGCTGCATCATGTTATGGGTATGCTTGTCATCGGCAAGGATTAGGGATTTTTTATGGATAAAAATAAATGGAATAGAGTGACAAACAGGCAAAATCCAAGAGGAAAACGTGGTTCAGTCTGTTTTCCAACACACACCGGGAGACAAATTCACCTTTCAACAGGACAATAACCTAAAACACATGGACAAATATACACTGGAGTTGCTTACAAAGATGACATTGAATGCTCTTGAGTGGCCTGGTTACAGTTTTGACTTAAATTGGCTTGAAAATCTATGTCAAGACTTGAAAATGGCTGTCTAGCAATGATCAACAACCAGCTTGGATAATTTAAAAATTATAATTTGCAAATATTGTACAATGCAGGTGTGCAAAACTCTTAGAGACTTTCCCAGAAAGACTCACAGATGTAATCACTGCCAAAGGTAATTCTAACATGTATTGGGGTGTGAATACTTATTTGAGATTTCTGTATTTTATTTTAAATAAATTAGCAAACATTTATAAAAATATGTTTTGACTTTGTCATTATGGAGTATTGTGTGTAGATGTGTGAGGGAAAACAAACAATGTGGAAAGAAGTCAAGGGTATGAAGGCACTATATGTGTGTATATATATATATACATATAATATATATGTGTGTGTGTGTATTTACATTCTAGACATGGACATTGCTCGTTCAGATATTTCTTAATGAATGAATAAAAATGTGTATGTTTACTTGTGTGTATTGTTAGGTATTACTGCACTGTTGGAGCTAGAAACATAAGAATTTCACAGCTCCTGCGATAACACATCCTAAATATGTGTACGCAACCAATTAAATTTGATTTGGAAGTACCAGAAACATGAACAATACAGTCCAAAACATTAAAAACAATATAAAAAAAGTAACTCTACAGGAACTTGCACAAAGTGGCCCAAATAAATCTTTAAATGTTCTGAATTTATACTTCTTTTTTTCTCGGAAAGACATGTTTGAGAATTGACTTCTAGAGCAACATTATCCTATATCAATAGAAAACATTATGATATAACCTTTTTCTTTCAGAGGTCCCCAACCCATAACCTGCATCTCTACTGAGGCATGGCATGAGTGAGAATACACAGTCAGCGAAGTATATGGATGTGTCTGAATTGGTACCTTACTCCCTATACAGTAAATAGTGAATAGGGTGCTATTTGGGATGTAGCCCTGGTCTCCATAGCATAGACCTCAGAGGTAGGCCAACAGCTTAATTTGAGTCTGATGAGCAGGCTAAAAACGAAATAAAACAAATGAGGCGAGCATTCTTACCAGGCCTATCCTCCATGTAGTAAAACTGCAGCTGTAGCTTTTTACATTGTATTATCTTCTGCCAATCTCACAGGAAATTGTGTGTGTGTGTGTGTGTGTGTGTGTGTGTGTGTGTGTGTGTGTGTGTGTGTGTGTGTGTGTGTGTGTGTGTGTGTGTGTGTGTGTGTGTGTGTGTGTGTGTGTGTGTGTGTGTTGATCCCACTGGGAACACACTGGTTGAGTAATTTTTTTTCTGTCATTTCAATTAAATTACGTTGAACCAATTTGGAATAGATGTTGAATTGATGTCTGTGCCCAGTCTGATTCCTGTCAGAAGAGAACATTGGACAGGATCAGGATGACCTCAGTCAGAGTAGACTCACTCCTCTCATCCAGTTACTTCAAAGTGCTAAGAGTGTCTCACAATTTAACTGCTGTGGTGTCTGCAGTGTCTCAGCGTTCATAAAGCTGCAGGGCCTTGCAGAGGTGCCAAACACACATACACACATGCTTGCACGCACACACACACAGACACACCAAAAAACACACTCACACAACAGCACATGCTTGCACTCACGCACGCACACCCGCATGTAGGCACACACACACGCACAAACACACATACACAGTTTCTCTGTTTCACTAATGGTGGTGTCAGTTAGGCACATATAAAGACAAAGTAAGACATTCATTGGAAGTGTTTCCCCACTGGGAAACTGACTTGTCAAAAGAATGTTGTGCCATTTTACCATCAAATTCAAGTTAAATTATGGAGTCAAATGTCCCTTTAAAGGTCAAATTTAGGCACATTAGTATGACAGAATACCTATTGAAGTACTTAATGTTCAATCCACCTCAGTAGAGTATCACGTTTCCCTATGCCAGTCCATCCATTGAAGTCGTTACCATATCCCACTCTAAGAATATGTCTCCCCTTTGTCATATGTCAAACAAGTCTAACCTTTGTTCCAAACTACACGTGCTCGACCACCTGGTCCCCACAACAAATTGTTGGTCTCAAAACGGATCCCTAATGAATTGTGTATCAATGCCCGGCAGAACCTGCCCAACTCATAAACTACAGGGAAGGCAGAGAGAATGTTTTTTATGGATAACACCTGTCCTGTATAGGAAAACATAGGCTTAATTGCTGCTGAATCCATGAGGTGTTTTAATGCAAGTCTTATTGTAGCTATTATCCAAAAAACACAAGCTACGTTTGTGTTGACACTGTGGCAGAGCTCTTTTGGAAGCCTTGGTTTGTTGTATGACAACCTTAGTTAAAGTTCAAATGCTTTTCCTCTACCAGCACTGAAACATGTTTATTTATGTTTTGCTTTGTTCTGAAGACATCCAAGGAAGCAAAGAGTTTATATGCATAGAGTGGGGTCCAAAAATATTGACACTTGATAAAGATGAACAAAAATGACTGTATAAAATAAATAATTAAAATACTAAGCTATATGGTATGCTCCAAAAAATGGGGAAATTATATTATTTTATATTGCTCAGAGAAATATATTTCATTTAACAAGTAATATATATATATATATATATATATATATATACAGTGCCTTGCGAAAGTATTCGGCCCTCTTGAACTTTGCGACCTTTTGCCACATTTCAGGCTTCAAACATAAAGATATAAAACTGTATTTTTTTGTGAAGAATCAACAACAAGTGGGACACAATAATGAAGTGGAACGACATTTTTTGGATATTTCAAACTTTTTTAACAAATCAAAAACTGAAAAATTGGGCGTGCAAAATTATTCAGCCCCTTTACTTTCAGTGCAGCAAACTCTCTCCAAAAGTTCAGTGAGGATCTCTGAATGATCCAATGTTGACCTAAATGAATGAATGAATGAATTAATGAATTAATGAATTAATGATGATAAATACAATCCACCTGTGTGTAATCAAGTCTTCGTATAAATGCACCTGCACTGTGATAGTCTCAGAGGTCCGTTAAAAGCGCAGAGAGCATCATGAAGAACAAGGAACACACCAGGCAGGTCCGAGATACTGTTGTGAATAAGTTTAAAGCCGGATTTGGATACAAAAAGATTTCCCAAGCTTTAAACCTCCCAAGGAGCACTGTGCAAGCGATAATATTGAAATGGAAGGAGTATCAGACCACTGCAAATCTACCAAGACCTGGCCGTCCCTCTAAACTTTCAGCTCATACAAGGAGAAGACTGATCAGAGAAGCAGCCAAGAGGCCCATGATCACTCTGGATGAACTGCAGAGATCTACAGCTGAGGTGGGAGACTCTGTCCATAGGACAACAATCAGTCGTATATTGCACAAATCTGGCCTTTATGGAAGAGTGGCAAGAAGAAAGCCATTTCTTAAAGATATCCATAAAAAGTGTTGTTTAAAGTTTGCCACAAGCCACCTGGGAGACACACCAAACATGTGGAAGAAGGTGCTCTGGTCAGATGAAACCAAAATTTAACTTTTTGGCAACAATGCAAAACGTTATGTTTGGCGTAAAAGCAACACAGCTCATCACACTGAACACACCATCCCCACTGTCAAACATGGTGGTGGCAGCATCATGGTTTGGGCCTGCTTTTCTTCAGCAGGGATAGGGAAGATGGTTAAAATTGATGGGAAGATGGATGGAGCCAAATACAGGACCATTCTGGAAGAAAACCTGATGGAGTCTGCAAAAGACCTGAGACTGGGACGGAGATTTGTCTTCCAACAAGACGATGATCCAAAACATAAAGCAAAATCTACAATGGAATGGTTCAAAAATAAACATATCCAGGTGTTAGAATGGCCAAGTCAAAGTCCAGACCTGAATCCAATCGAGAATCTGTGGAAAGAACTGAAAACTGCTGTTCACAAATGCTCTCTATCCAACTTTACTGAGCTCGAGCTGTTTTGCAAGGAGGAATGGGAAAAAATTTCAGTCTCTCGATGTGCAAAACTACCCCAAGCGACTTACAGCTGTAATCGCAGCAAAAGGTGGCGCTACAAAGTATTAACTTAAGGGGGCTGAATAATTTTGCACGCCCAATTTTTCAGTTTTTGATTTGTTAAAAAAGTTTGAAATATCCAATAAATGTCGTTCCACTTCATGATTGTGTCCCACTTGTTGTTGATTCTTCACAAAAAAATACAGTTTTATATCTTTACGCTTGAAGCCTGAAATGTGGCAAAAGGTCGCAAAGTTCAAAGGGGCCGAATACTTTCGCAAGGCACTGTATATATATATAATTATATAATGATGTGCATGAGCACAAAACACCACATCTGTCATTTTAGTCCCGTGAGAATGTGCCATGTCAGCCATTTTTACATGGCTGACAACAATTCAACCCAAAATAACCTACTGCTAATAATAGCGTTTGACAGGTGCTGCTTGCAGTTTGAGAAGGATCCAAAAGCTGATTTGATACATTGATGCTTAAAACAGTGCTGTGCATGTATTTCATATGAATGGCCTACATTTATCAACTTTCACAGTGAATATAAATATAAAAATATAAGGACCAAAAGGCTCCTCAACAGCTTCTACCCCAAAGCCATAAGACTGATGAACAATAAATAAAATGGCCACCGGAGGTACCTACGTCTTCATCCTCAGTTCTGTTTCCCTC
Organism: Oncorhynchus clarkii lewisi; assembly: GCF_045791955.1. NCBI lineage: Eukaryota > Metazoa > Chordata > Actinopteri > Salmoniformes > Salmonidae > Oncorhynchus > Oncorhynchus clarkii. Next base: position 51,149,652 of record NC_092156.1, read on the forward strand.
TCCAGTGGCGTCTACCTCGGGTTCGAATCCTCGGAGCTCTCACCAGACTGTGAGGCTGCCCGAGAGACCGGCCCATTCAACATCACCAGCTGCCATCATAGGCAGCTCTATGGTGAGAAACATCTCGGTCCCCAAGGCCCCTGTGCTACCCAGGAGCACGAGTACAGGACATAACAAGGTTGCTTCCGACTGTTCTACCAAAGATGCCGGGAGCTGACACTGTCATAGTCTATGTGGGGTCAAACAACATTGGAGGGCTAGCTCGGAACATTTTAAAATAGAGTTTAAAGAACTGATTTTAGCATTAAAAGACTTCAAAAAACAGCCAATAATTTCAGGTCCAGTACCATCATTGGGCCGCGGGTGTGAAAGATTCTGCAGACTGCTGGCATTACACATCTGGCTAAAAGACTAATGTAGCACTGATGGAATCACTTTAATTGATAACTTTGACACCTTCTGGAAACAGAAGATACTCTACATGGATGTTGGAGTCCATCTAAATAATTTTGGACTCCTGGACTCTGTCCATGCATTTCAAGGCTGCGTTGAAACAATGACTGTTAAATGTTTCAAGACCAGCTCAGTTAATCCCTACCATTGTGACAATGAGTTGTCATAATGCTGCATCAAATGTATATGATCTTAGGGGCATTGGCAAACACAATGTAAGTAATTTAATTTACGTACCCCTAATTTCACCGAATACATCTGTTTATCCTACAACTATTGTAAACAGTAATCATGAGCCTATGCTATTAGCACTGAGGCGGTGTGCAAAAGTAGGATGACCACTTTAGGCAGCTCACCCTGCACTCTCAGCTCCAATGTAAATAACATGAATAAGTCTACCCCTGATAAGCTTCACAGTAAAGCATTAAAAACAATCAAGCAACCCAGAAATGTGCTAAAAATAGCCCATTTTAACATTTGTAGCCTAAGAAACAAGATCCCTGAAGTTAATAACTTGCTTGTAACAGATTCAATTCGTATTCTGACTATCTCTGAAACTCACTTTGGTTATGGTTATAACGACCGAAAAGACAGAAATGCCAACGGAGGTGGTGTTGCTGTCTATAATCAGAACCACATTTCTGTAAAGCTTATGTTAAATACTGTTGAAGTAATATGGATACAGGTTCATCTGCCTCACCTAAAGCCCATTCTTGTGGGAAGCTGCTATAGACCACCAAGTGCTAACAGTCAATATCTGGATAATATGTGTGAAATGCTTGATAATGTATGTGATATCAACAGAGAATAATATTTTCTGGGTAAGTTAAATATTGACTGGCTATCATCAAGCTGCCCACTCAGGAAAAAACTTAAAACTGTAACCAGTGCCTGCAACCTGGATCGGGTTGTCAGTCAATCTACCAGGGTAGTTACAAACAGCACGGGGATTAAATAATCCAAATGTATTGATTCCATCTGTACTAATGCTGCAGATATTTGCTTTAATTAAAGTACTATCCAAATCCATAGAATGTAGTGATCACAATATAATAGCCACATCTAGGAAAACCAAAGTTCAAAAGGCTGGGGCTAATATAGTGTATAAGAGGGCATACAATACGTTTTGTAGTGATTCATATGTTGACGATGTAAAGAATATTTGCTGGTCTGTGTTGCGTAATGAGGAGCAACCAGACACTGCACTTCACACATTTATGAAACGACTTATTCCAGTTACTAATAAGCACGAACCCATTAAGAAAATGACTGTAAAAAATGTGAAATCCCCTTCGATTGAAGAGGAATTGAAAAATTGTATGGTTGAGAGGGATGAGGTAAAAGGTATGGCATTTAAGTCTGGTAGCCCAACTGATTGGCAAAACTACTGCCAATTAAGAAATCATGTTACGAACCTAAATAAAAATAAACTGCGCTATGAAACAAATAAATTATATAAAGAAGATAGTAAAAATCTTCGGAGCACCTTAGATTACATTTTGGGGAAAAAAGCCAACTCTGCTTCTTCATTCATTGAAACAGATAGCTTATTTATCACAAAACCCACTCATATTGAAAACTACTTTAATTACTTTTTTATTGGTAAGATAAGCTAACTTAGGGATGACATGCCAGCAACAAACTCCAACACTACACATCCAAGTATGAAAGATAAGAATTTTACTTTGAATAAAGTAAAGTCAGTGTGGAAGAGTTGAAAAAAGTGTTGTTATCTATCAACAATGACAAGCCACCGGGGTCTGACAATCTGGATGGAAAATTGCTAAGGATAATAGCAGACAATATTGCCACATCTTCAATTTAAGACTACTGGAGAGAGTGTGCCCTCAGGCCTGGAGAGAAGCGAAAGTCATTCTGCTACCCAAGAATAGTAAAGCCCCCATTACTGGCTCCAATAGCCAACCAATCAGCCTGTTACCAACCCTTAGTGAACTTCTGGAAAAAATGGTGTTTGACCAGATACAATGCTATTTCACAGTAAACAAATTAACAACTGAATTTCAGCATACTTATAGGGAAGACCACTCAACAAGCACAGCACTTACACAAATGAACGATGATTGGCTGAGAGAAATGGATGATAAGAAATGGATGATAAAATGATTATGGGGGCTTTCTTGTTAGACTTCAGTGCAGCTTTTGACATTATCGATCACAGTCTGCTGCTGGAAAAACGGATGTGTTATGGCTTTACACCCCCTGCTATAATGTGGATAAAGAGTTACTTGTCTAACAGAACACAGGGTGTTCTTTAATGGAAGCCTCTCAAATATAATCCAGTTAGAAACAGGAATTCCCCAGGGTAGCTGTTTAGGCCCCTTGCTTTTTCATTTTTTTACCAACAACATGTCACTAACTTTGAGTAATGTCTATGTATGCGGATGACTCAACACTATACACGTCAGTTACTACAGCGACTGAAATGACTGCAACACTCAACAAAGAGCTGCAGTTAGTTTCAGAGTAGGTGGCAAGGAATTAGTTAGCCCTAAATATTTCTAAAACTAAAAGCAATTGTATTTGGAACAAAACACTCAGAAAACCATAAACATCAACTAAATATTGTAATAAATAATGTGGAAATTGAGTTGAGATGACTAAACTGCTTGGAGTAACCCTAGATTCTAAACTCTCATGGTCAAAACATATTGATGCAAGTAGTATCTAAGATGGGGAGAAGTCTGTCCATGATAAAACAATGCTCTGCCTTCTTAACAACACTATCAACAAGGCAGGTCCTACAGGCCCTAGTTTTGTTGCACCTTGACCACTGTTCAGTCATGTGGTCAGGTGCAAGAAAAAAGGACTTAGGAAAATTGCAATTAGCTCAGAACTGGGCAGCACAGCTGGCCCTTGGATGTACACAGAGAGCTAATATTAATAATATGCATGTCAATCTCTCTTGGCTGAAATTGGAAGAGAGATTGACTTCATTGCTACTTTTATTTATGAGCGGTATTGACATGTTGAATGCACCAAGCTGTCTGTCTGAACTACTGGCACACAGCTCGAACACCAATGCATACCCCACAAGACATGACACAAGAGGTCTTTTCACAGTCCCCAAGTCCAGAACAGACTATGGGAGGCACACAGTACTACATAGAGCCATGACTACATGGAACTCTATTCGACATCAAGTAACTCATTCCAGCAGTCAAATTTAATTTAAAAAACAGATAAATAAACACCTTATGGAACAGCTGGGACTGTGAAGCAACACAAACATTGGCACAGACACATGCATACACACACACACACAATAACATACGCACTATACTGTACATACACATGGATTTAGTACTGTAGATTGGTGGTAGGGGGGAGTATGGGCCTGAGGTCACACATTGTGTTGTGAAATCTGTGAATGTTTTAAAAATTGTATAAACTGCCCTAATTTTACTGGACCGCAGGAAAAGTAGCTGCTGCTTTGGCAGCAGTAATATGATTCCCGTCTGAATATGGGTAATGACTTATCAACAGCTGGAAAACCTCACTGGTACCCAGTGGTGTAAAATACTTTAAAGTACTACTTAAGTTGTTTTGTGGGGTATCTGTACTTCTCTATTTATATTTTTGCCAACTTTTACTTCACTACATTCCTTAAGAAAATTATCAACTTTTTACTCCATACATTTTCCCTAACAACAAAAAGTACTCGTTAAATTTTGACAGGAAAATGGTCCAATTCAAGCAATTATCAAGAGAACATCCCTGGTCATCCCTACAGCCTCTGATCTGGCAGACTCACTAAACACAAATGCTTCATTTGTAAATTATGTCTGAGTGTTGGAGTGTGCACCTGGCTATCTTTCAATAAAAATAAAAACAATAATCGTGCCATCTGGTTTGCTTAATATAAGGAATGTGTAATGGTTTATACTTCTTTATCAATTCCATTTACTTTTGATACTTAAGTATGTTTAAAACCAAATACTTTTAGACATTTACTCAAGTAGTATTTTGTGGGTGACTTTCACTTTTACTTGAATCATTTTCTATTAGGGGGATCTTTACTTTTACTCAAGTATGACGATAAAAACAATTCCACCACTGCTGGTATCCTAGTTTTTAGAAAGGTGTAGTTGTGATAATTGTTTTGTGTAACTCCTCCCTCCATTTTTATGCAAAGCTAACACTCGCTGGTTAATTTATGGAGACGGAAGTGTCCATGTCTTCTATTAATTCCCAAACTAATAGATCCTGTGTAGCTTATGGTATAGATGTATAGATTACAACACTCTCAATGGCGCCAGAGAAGATGGCTTTTTTTGCGGTATTTGTAACTTACTTTCTAGATAATGTTTCTGCCACCGTCTCTTAGGACCGAAAAGAGCTTCTAGATATCAGGACAGCGATTACTCACCTCGTACTGGAAGAAGATTTTTTCTTTAACGAGTCGGACGCAAAGGATTTACTTCAGACACCCGACAATAGCCTCATCCCCGTCATTCGCAGGAGAAAGAGACGGAGATATCTCAGACGTAGGTCGGGGTGCCTTGTAAGGATCCGACTGCAAGTGGGTAATCTGCCTTTACCATCAATCCTATTAGCCAATGTACAATCATTGGATAACAAAATAGACAAGCTACGATCACGTATATCCTACCAACGAGACATTAAAAACTGTAATATCTGAATGATATACCCTGCATTGGCAAGATAGAACAGCCGCCTCCGATAAGATAAGAGGTGACAGTCTGTGTATATTTGTACACAACAGCTGATGCACAAAAGACTAAGGAAGTCTTGAGGTTCTGCTTGCCTGAGTATCTCATGATAAGCTAGAGACCACACTAGTTACCAAGAGAGTTTCCATATATATTCCTCGTAGCTGTCTATTTAGCACCACAAACCAATGCTGGCACTAAGACAGCACTCAATAAGCTGTATATGGCCATAAACAAACAGGAAAACACTCATCCAGAAGCGGCGCTCCTAGTGGCCAAGGACTTTAATGCAGGGAAACTTAAATCTGTTTTACCTATTTCTACCAGCATGTTAAATGTGCAACCAGAGGGGAAAAAAACTCTGGACCACCTTTACTCTACACACAGAGACACATACAAAGCTCTCCCTCGTCCTCCATTTGGCAAATCTGACCAAAATTATATCCTCTAGATTCCTGCTTACAAGCAAAAACTAAGCAGGAAGCACCAGTGATCGGGCAATAAAGAAGTGGTCAGATGACGCAGATGCTAACCTACAGGACTGTTTTGCTAGCACAGATTGGAATATGTTTCGGGATTCTTCCGATGGCATTGGGGAGTACACCACATCGGTCACTGTCTTCATCAATAAGTGCATAGATGACGTTGTCCCCACAGTGACCGTACCTACATACCCCAACCAGAAGCCATGGATTACAGGCAACATCAGTACTGAGCTAAAGGGTAGAGCTGCTGCTTTTAAGGACTTTAACCCGGAGCTTTATAAGAAATCCCGCTATGCCCATCAAATAGGCAAAGTGTCAATACAGGACTAAGATTGAGTCGTACAACACTGGCTCCGACGCTAGTCGGATGTGGCAGGGCTTGCAAACTATTACATACTACAAAGAGAAGCACAGCCTCGAGCTAACCAGTGACATGAGCCTACAAGACAAGCTAAATTACTTCAATGCTTGCTTCGAAGCAAGAAACACTGAAGCATGCATGAGAGCATCAGCTGTTCCTGACGTCTGTGTGATCACGCTCACTTTAGCCGATGTGAGTAAGATCTTTAAAACAGGTAAACATTAACAAGGTCGCAGGGCCAGACCATTTACCAGGATGTGTACTCCGAGCATTAACTGACCAGCTGGCAAGTGTCTTCACTGACATTTTCAACCTCTCCCTGTCCGAGTCTATAATACCAACATGTTTTGAGCAGACCACCATAGTCCCTGTGCACAATAACACTAAGGTAACCTAACTAAATGACTACTGATCGTAGCACTCATGTCTGTAGCCATGAAGTGCTTTGAAAGGCTGGTAATGGCTCACATCAACAACATTATCCCAGAAATCCTAGACCTAATCCAATTTGCAAACCACCCCAACAGATCCACAGATGATGCAATCTCTATTGCACTCCACACTGCCCTTTCCCACCTGGACAGAAGAAACACCTACATGAGAATGCTGTTCATTGACTAAGGATCAGCATCCAACACCATAGTGCCCTCAAAGCTCACCACCTAGCTAAGGACCGTGGGACTAAAAACCTCCCTCTGCAACTGGATCTTGGACTTCCTGACAGGCCACCCCCATATTGTAAGGGTAGGTGACAACACATCCGCCACGCTGATCCTCAACACGGGGGCCCCTCAGGGGTGCGTGTTCAGTCCCGTCCTGTACTCCATGTTCACTCATTACTGCATTGCCAGGCACGATTCCAACACCATCATTAAGTCTGCCGATGATACAACAGTGGTAGGCTTGATCACCAACAATGATGGGACAGCCTATAGGGAGGAGGTTAGAGACCTTGCCATGTGGTGCCAGGATAACAACCTCTCCCTCAATGTGATCAAGACAAAGTAGATGATTGTGGACTCCAGGAAAAGGAGGACGAACACGCCCTCATTCTCACCGACAGGGCTGTCGTGGAGCAGGTTGTTAACTTCAAGTAACCTTGGTGTCAATATCACCAACAAACTATCATGGTCCAAACACACCAAGACCGTCGTGAAGAGGGCACAACAAAGCCATTTCCCCCTCAGGAGACTGAAAAGATTTGGCATGGGTCCACAGAGCCTCAAAAAGTTATACAGCTGCGCCATCAAGAGCGTCCTGACTGGTTCCATCACTGCCTGGTATGGCAACTGCTCGGACTCCGACTGCAAAGGCTGTAGTGCGTACGGCCCAGTACATCACTGGGGCAAAGCTTCCTGCCATCCAGGACCTCTATACCAGGTGGTGTCAGAGGAAGGCCCTAAAAATTGTCAAAGACTCCAGCCACCCTAGACGTAGACCCTTTCTCTCTGCTACCGCACGGCAGGTGGTAGTCTAAGTCCAAAACGCTTCTTAAACAACTACAAACCCCCAAGCCATAAGACTCCTGAACAGCTAATCAAATGGCTACCCAGATTATTTGCATTGACCCCTCCCCACTTTACCTAGTGCATAGTTACTTTACCCTTACCTACAGTTGAAGTCAGCAGTTTACATACACTTAGGATGGAGTCATTAAAACTCGTTTTTCAACCACTCCATACATTTCTTGTAACAAACTATAGTTTTGGCAAGTTGGTTAGGACATCTACTTTTTGCATGACACAAGTAATTTTTCCAACAATTGTTTACAGACAGATTATTTCACTTATAATTCAGAAGTGTACATACATTAAGGTGACTGCCGTTAAACAGCTTGGAAAATTCCAGATAATTATATCATGACTTTAGAAGCTTCCGATAGGCTAATTGACATAATTTGAGTCAATTGGAGGTGTAACTGTGGATGTATTTCAAGGCCCACCTTCATATTCAGTGCCTCTTTGCTTGACTTCATGGGAAAATGAAAAGAAATCAGCCAAGACCTCAGAAAAAAATGGTGTACCTCCACAAGACTGCTTCATCCTCGGGAGCATTTCCCAAATGCCTGAAGGTACCACGTGCATCTGTACAAACAATAGTACGCAAGTATAAACACCATGGGACCACGCAGCATTCGTACCTGTCACGTTCTGACTTCTATTTCCTTTGTTTTGTATGTAGTTAGTATGGTCAGGGTGTGAGTTGGGTGGGCAGTCTATGTTTGTTTTTCTATGATTTGGGTATTTCTATGTTTCGGCCTAGTATGGTTCTCAATCAGAGGCAGGTGTCATTAGTTGTCTCTGATTGAGAATCATACTTAGGTAGACTGGGTGTCACTGTGTGTTTGTGGGTGATTGTTCCTATCACTGTGTTTGTTGTCACAGGATAGGACTGTTTTGCGTTTTCACATTTCTTGTTTTTGTTAGTTTGTTCATGTGAAGTTATTTATTAAAACATGAATCAAAACAACCATGCTGCGCTTTGGTCCGCCTCTCGTACAGACGAACGTCATTACAGTACCGCTCAGGAAGAAGCCACGTTCTGTCTCCTAGAGATGAACATACTTTGGTGCGAAAAGTGCAAATCAATCCCAGAACAACAGTAAAGGACATTGTGAAGATGCTGGAGGAAACAGGTACAAAATATCTATATTCACAGTAAAACGAGTCCTATATCGACATAACTTGAAAGGCCGATCAGCAAGGAATTAGCCACTGCTCCAAAACTGCCATACAAAAAGCCAGACTACGGTTTGTAACTGGAAATGGGGACAAAGATCATACTTTTTGGAGAACTGTCCTCTGGTCTGATGAAACAAAAATAGAACTGTTTGGCCATAATGACCATTGTTATGTTTAGAGGAAAAAGGGGAGGCTTGCAAGCCTAAGAACACCATCCCAACCGTGAAGCACAGGGGTAGCAGCATCATGTTGTGGGGGTGCTTTGCTGCAGGAGGGACTGTTGCACTTCACAAAATAGATGGCATCATGAAGGAGGAAAATTATGTGGATATATTGAAGCAACATCTCAAGACATCAGTCAGGAAGTTAAAGCTTGGTCGCAAATGTGTCTTCCAAATTGTCAATGACCCCAAGCATACTTCCAAAGTTGTGGCAAAATGGCTTAAGGACAACAAAGTCAAGGTATTGGAGTGGCCATCATAAAGCCCTTACCTCAACCCTATAGAAAATCTGTGGGCAAAACTGAAAATGTGTGCGCGAGCAAGGAGGCCTACAAACCTGAGTCAGTTACACCAGCTCTGTCTGGAGGAATTGGCCAAAATTCACCCAACTTATTGTGTGAAGCTTGTGGAAGGCTACCCGAAACATTTGACCCAAGTTAAACAATTTAATGGCAATGCTACCAAGTAATAATTGAGTGTATGTAAACTTCTGACCCACTGGTACGGTTTGAAAAAATTAACAGCAATTTATCTTTTAGCTAGGTCTTTTTCATTTTCCGAAATTTGCACTAAGAATGGCATAAAGCTGAAATAAATCACTCTCTATACTATTATTCTGACATTACAAATTCTTAAATAAAGTGGTGATCCTAACTGACCTAAAACAGGGAATTTTTGCTTGGATTAAATGTCAGGAATTGTGAAAAACTGAGTTTAAATGTATTTGGCAAAAGGGGATGTAAACTTCTGACTTCAACTGTACATGTACAAATTACCTCAACTAACCTGTACCCCCACACATTAACTCGGTACCTGTACCCCCTGTATATAGCCTCGTTATATACAGCCTCCTGAGTGGCACAGAGGTCACTACAGACATTGGTTCTACAGTCCCCTAACTCTCTGCTGCTGCTACTCTCTGTTTATTATCCATGCACAGTCACTTAAATATCTCATTTACATATTACCTCAATTACCTCGACTAACCTGTGCCCCCGCACATTGTCTCTATACCAGGACCCCCTGTATATAGCCTCACTACTGTTAATTTAGTTATTTGTTATTACTTACAAGGGCTTGTAAGTAAGCATTTCACTGTAAGGTACAAATGACAAACTACACCTGTTCTATTTGGCGAATGTGACAAATCACATTTTATTTGATGATATTCAGAGCTCCCTATGTTCTTGGTCTAAACCTAGGGTTTTCTAGTCGGATCTATGGTCCTGAACTCTCGGGGTGTGACAACAACATGGCATGGCAATATGCGACAAAGCCATGTAAGAGTATAGGTTTAGTGATGATGTGTTTGAAGTGAGAAGACTCAAGCACAACGGCTGACGTGCTAGAAAGATCTGTTTTCACTGGGAGACGGCCATGATCCATTTACTACTCCCACATCCCACCTCAGCTCTTTCATGACATCACAGTCAGAGGTAAAGACTGGTAAAGCCAAGTAGCACTGGGCCAATAAAGCTCACTCAAATCATTAGCTATCAATGGGCCACTAAAGTCAACCTCTGATGGAATCTGGAGACAATCAGAACAATGACTGAAAACACTTCCAGTCAATCAAAGCATAGTCATAAAATAATCTAGCGGCTACACTGTATTTGCCCTTCCTTGTTTCTACAGCAACCACAATATGAGTTTTTTGAGCACCATGTCAAACCATTAATACCTTTTCATCTATGTTCTACTCAAATCCATGCGTCATGACAGGTGTAAGCCCACTCTTTAATTTTCATTTCGTGTTCTATTCTCATCAATCAACATTAATTTTATACGATATCCAGTAGTATAAACGTTGCTGCCTTCAGGTTTTGTCAACATGGCAACACAGTATAACCAGGTCACAACCCCACACACTCTTTACTTTCAATGTACATCTTTCAATGCATGTTATAGAATCTCATGGGCAGACTCTAGTGTGTTTGTGGGAAATGCACTTGGTTTATCTCTTATGATGGATTTATCTGTCACTGTGATCAGGTTCACCAAAACAGTTTACTGTCATCATTTCCAGGCATAGATCTGATTCTCCTTCAGAAAATCATGTTTGAAAACTAAGCTTTTGGCTGATGGAGCATTGAATCACACCATCATTATGTTGTGTTATGGCCTGATGTGTGTGTGTGAGAATGTGTGCATCAGAGGACTAACTCAAAGGACTTACAGCTGAACTGAACAGTGAAGTCACCCTCACAGTAACATCACAGCAACCCCAAAGCATTGCTGCTAACTCTCTGCCAGCTTCACGTTTCCATGGCTTGGCAGTGAAACAGTCATCAAAACAGGAAAACTGCAACTCCCTCTAGGAAACCAGTCCCCTATGAGAATCACCCCTCCTCTCAAAACACAGTAATCCAACCTACACCCCTGGGACCCAAGGGAAACATTACAATCCCATCCCATTGCTCAGCAGAGAGAGATGAGTGTTTTGGGTGTGATTGGCAACACAAAGGATTGGAAGTTAACTGTTGTGCAGCGCAGGGCTAAACATTTGGAATCAGTAATATCTGACTTTGTGTTCAGAACCTGACAGCTGTAATCTGGGATAGTGCTCCACTGACGGACCAGAATGTATCACTCTGAGGAGAACATATAAAATAAACTGTTAAGACATTGGGAGATATTTTTTTTTCAAAGCTGTTATTACAGTTTAATTAATTCAGACAGACTCAAATACTTACGATTTATAACTGTCATTGATAATATAGACCAAACAGAACAGGATGTTTTTTTTTCTGATTCATTCAACAATATATTCATAATTGCTTATTCATGGGAAAAAAATACTACACATTATCCAGCACAAGATGTGCATCAGAGCATCTGGGGTGAAAGGAGATGAGACACCCAGATATATTTCTCAGCTAAAACAGTAGCAAGGCACCATTAGTGACATCTGTTGTGATCTATGGACCTCTACTAAGTGCAGTGCTTTAGCATGAAGATATGACACATGGGCTGGGAAGCTGACAGCCCCTGAAGCACATTGGTCTGGAAGTGTCTGTGATGGACACACTCACTCAATCGTAACTGAGTAACTAAACCATAACCTTCAATACTGTACAAAATCAGTGGCTTACTCATTGAAGTTTCTCTCACTAGACATAGCACTATAATCAGGCCGCAAGGCTGTAAAAAGATTGGACATGGACGTGTTGAGACTTGAACTATCCTGACATGCCAGTGAACAATCACAACCAGGAAACTGACTGAATTTATGCACACACACACACACAAACACACACACACACACACACACACACACACACACACACACACACACACACACACACACAGTGAAGGATCGCTGAACATGTGGTTAACAAGATGGGCATGCAGTGAAAAATCAACCAAAGGGAATGTGTTTGTTTTGTAACTTAGAAAAGGAAACTCATATTTATTTTCCAAGAATATGCCAATATTCCACATAATGCGTTATTTAAGGGCAATAGGAACATCCGTGCATGGCGAGTTTGGAGGTCCAGCAGGGAAACAACTAGGAATGTCTTCACAGTATATGAAAACATTTGAAATTTCCTTTGAATCAATTTGATGCCAAAGAATATGATCCTTAAAAATAATATGAACAATAATGATACATACTTCCCGTTATTGGTCCTCGGTGGAGCCTATTTTAGCTGTAACATCATCTCTTTGGAAATCCCCTCAGAATCAGATTATTTCCACAAAGCCCCCAGAGGTCTCTTTTCCCATAAAGAATCCCATTTGAATTCCATCCATTCAATTAACAAAGGAATCACATCCATTGCAAGTGTTGACTGTTGAGGTTTACTCTCTAAACAACATGTTGTCCTGATGCTAAATTTCATGTGTGAAGAACAACCAATAGATATAGATCAAAGGCTATTTAAGATATGGGAAAGTTATTTAGAGGCAAATGAGAGCAGAGGAAAATCCCAAGATGAGTGAAGACTAGCAACAGCAACCTAAACAGTTACCGTCACTAGGAGAATACAGTATTAAGACGCCATCTCACTTTAAAACTGAAGCACTCATATTAACGGGGAATTCACAGTTGTTCAACTTCATATTAGTCATCTCCAGCACTACCCCAACATCAAAGCATGTGAAACTGGTTAGTTTCTATGTTTTGTATTAAACAAGATAGAGGAAGGTAAATATTTCTGATGACATCATCTTGTGTGCATCATGTCATTTTAATTAATCATATTACGTATAAGCATTTCCCTTTAAATGAGGAACAATATTTATTTTGATCACATCCCAAAAATACTGTTACCTTATTTGTTACAGTTGTCTAAGAAGGGTACTTTGCTAGTTGGCTGAGGAACCTGTGGCGAAAGGAGAGAGTTTTGAGAGTTTTGTCACTTACAATGATCTCATGGGTGAACTATGTTCTCATTAAAATGCCAAGGAATGTGTATAGCTGATAAATGACACTAATTAAAGAGGTTGGTTCAAAATGTATCTGACTGGACACAGTAGCCCCCAGCCCCCCCACCGACCCAACCTTTGAACAATGATTTATATACAGTGGGGCAAAAAAGTATTTAGTCAGCCACCAATTGTGCAAGTTTTCCCACTTAAAAAAATGAGAGAGGCCTGTAATTTTCATGATAGGTACACTTCAACTATGACAGACAAAATGAAAAAAATCCAGAAAATCACATTGTAGGATTTTTAATGAATTTATTTGCAAATTATGGTGGAAAATAAGTATTTGGTCAATAGAAAAAGTTTATCTCAATACTTTGTTATATACCCTTTGTTGGCAATGACAGAGGTCAAACGTTTTCTGTAAGTCTTCACAAGGTTTTCACACACTGTTGCTGGTATTTTGGCCCATTGCTCCATGCAGATCTACTCTAGAGCAGTGATGTTTTGGCGCTGTTGCTGGGCAACACGGACTTTCAACTCCCTCCAAAGATTTTCTATGGGGTTGAGATCTGGAGACTGGCTAGGCCACTCCAGGACCTTAAAATGCTTCTTACGAAGCCACTCCTTCGTTTCCCGGGCGGTGTGTTTGGGATCATTGTCATGCTGAAAGACCCAGCCATGTTTCATATTCAATTCCCTTGCTGATTGAAGGAGGTTTTCACTCAAAATCTCATGGCCCCATTCTTTCCTTTACACGGATCAGTCGTCGTGGTCCCTTTGCAGAAAAACAGCCCCAAAGCATGATGTTTCCACCCACATGCTTCACAGAAGGTATGGTGTTCTTTGGATGCAACTCAGCATTCTTTGTCCTCCAAACACGACGAGTTGAGTTTTTATCAAAAAGTTCTATTTTGGTTTCATCTGACCATATGACATTCTCCCAATCTTCTTCTGGATCATCCAAATGCTCTCTAGCAAACTTCAGACGGGCCTGGACATGCACTGGCTTAAGCAGGGGGACACGTCTGGCACTGCATGATTTGAGTCCTTGGCGGCGTAGTGTGTTACTGATGGTAGGGCTTTGTTACTTTGGTCCCAGCTCTCTGCAGGTCATTCACTAGGTCCACCCGGGGGGTTCTGGGATTTTTGCTCACCGTTCTTGTGATCATTTTGATCCCACGGGGTGAGATCTTGCGTGGAGCCCCAGATCGAGGGAGATTATCAGTGGTCTTGTATGTCTTCCATTTCCTAATAATTGCTCCCGCAGTTGATTTCTTCAAACCAAGCTGCTTACCTATTGTCTTCCCAGCCTGGTGCAGGTCTACAATTTTGTTTCTGGTGTCCTTTGACAGCTCTTTGGTCTTGGCCATAGTGGAGTTTGGAGTGTGACTGTTTGAGGTTGTGGACAGGTGTCGTTTATAATGATAACAAGTTCAAACAGGTGCCATTAATACAGGTAACGAGTGGAGGACAGAGGAGCCTCTTAAAGAAGAAGTTACAGAAACCTTGCTTGTTTGTAGGTGACCAAATACTTATTTTCCACCATAATTTGCAAATAAATAAATTAAAAATCCTACAATGTGATTTTCTGGATTTAAAAAAAATCATTTTGTCTGTCATAGTTGTGTACCTAGTGTACCTACCTATGATGACAATTACAGGCCTCTCTCATCTTTTTAAGTGGGAGAACTTGCACAATTGGTGACTGACTAAATACTTTTTTGCCCTACTGTATACACTAGATGTTGGTAAAACATAGAATTGTGCCTTTATTACAATAGCCCAGAGAAATGTATTGAATAACACCTTCATAAATGGCAAAAAAAAGAAAATCAAGAAATAAGGTAACAAAAGGGAGACCGTCGTGTTTGTGAGAGTCTCCCCTTTCCATCGAGTGGCCATAATAGTTTTGTAGGTCAAACCATTCTGACGTTACAGATGTAATCATGAGAAGACCACTTTAAGGGATGTCTCATGGTCTGACAAACATTGCTCTGGCTCAGCCACCTTCCACCACAGATAGGAAGCGCGACATCGTTGGATGTGGTATATTTGGACGCAAGCAAAAACAGATATCTATCTTAAACTGGCGGATTTTTGATGGTGATTGTTTTATTATGTAGCTTAGATTAACTCACTGGTTCGTCAATTGACTTAAAAAAATGGTATGCATATTTATAAGTTATATTACATGACCTAAACATGAAAATAAAAACTAATTAAAAACATTTCCCTTAAAGTATATATTTTCTAGAATTCTAATGTTTCTGTCCTAACTACAACAACAACAACAACAAAATACTTAAATACATGTAATTTTGTCCTTGAAACATTTAATTGTAATACACTGCTCAAAAAAATAAAGGGAACACTTAAACAACACAATGTAACTCCAAGTCAATCACACTTCTGTGAAATCAAACTGTCCACTTAGGAAGCAACACTGATTGACAATAAATTTCACATGCTGTTGTGCAAATGGAAAAGACAACAGGTGGAAATTATAGGCAATTAGCAAGACACCCCCAATAAAGGAGTGGTTCTGCAGGTGGTGACCACAGACCACTTCTCAGTTCCTATGCTTCCTGGCTGATGTTTTGGTCACTTTTGAATGCTGGCGGTGCTTTCACTCTAGTGGTAGCATGAGACGGAGTCTACAACCCACACAAGTGGCTCAGGTAGTGCAGCTCATCCAGGATGGCACATCAATGCGAGCTGTGGCAAGAAGGTTTGCTGTGTCTGTCAGCGTAGTGTCCAGAGCATGGAGGCGCTACCAGGAGACAGGCCAGTACATCAGGAGACATGGAGGAGGCCGTAGGAGGGTAACAACCCAGCAGCAGGACCGCTACCTCCGCCTTTGTGCAAGAAGCAGCAGGAGGAGCACTGCCAGAGCCTTGCAAAATGACCTCCAGCAGGCCACAAATGTGCATGTGTCTGATCAGAAACAGACTCCATGAGGGTGGTATGAGGGCCCGACGTCCACAGGTGGGGGTTGTGCTAACAGCCCAACACCGTGCAGGATGTTTGGCATTTGCCAGAGAACACCAAGATTGGCAAATTCTCCACTGGTGCCCTGTGCTCTTCACAGATGAAAGCAGGTTCACGCTGAGCACATGTGACAGACGTGACAGTGTCTGGAGACGCCGTGGAGAACGTTCTGCTGCCTGCAACATCCTCCAGCATGACCGGTTTGGCGGTGGGTCAGTCATGGTGTGGGGTGGCATTTCTTTGGGGGGCCGCACAGCCCTCCATGTGCTCGCCAGAGGTAGCCTGACTGCCATTAGGTACCGAGATGAGATCCTCAGACCCCTTGTGAGACCATATGCTGGTGCGGTTGGCCCTGGGTTCCTCCTAATGCAAGACAATGCTAGACCTCATGTGGCTGGAGTGTGTCAGCAGTTCCTGCAAGAGGAAGGCATTGATGCTATGGACCGTTCCCCAGACCTGAATCCAACTGAGGGGACATCATGTCTCGCTCCATCCACCAACGCCGTGTTGCACCACAGACTGGCCAGGAGCTGTCCAGGAGTTTAGTCCAGGTCTGGGAGGAGATCCCTCAGGAGACCATCCGCCACCTCATCAGGAGCATGCCCAGGCATTGCAGGGAGGTCATACAGGCACGTGGAGGCCACACACAGTACTGAGCCTCATTTTGACTTGTTTTAAGGATATTACATCAAAGTTGGATCAGCCTGTAGTGTGGTTTTCCACTTTAATTTTGAGTGTGACTCCAAATACAGACCTCCATGGGTTGATAAATTTGATTTCCATTGATCATTTTTGTGTGATTTTGTTGTCTGCACATTCAACTATGTAAAGAAAAAAGTATTTAATTAGAATATTTCATTCATTCAGATCTAGGATGTGTTATTTTAGTGTTCCCTTTATTTTTTTGAGCAGTGTACTATGGAATTACATTAATTCCTATGGATGACTGCTTCTTCTGGGGAGTATTATTATGGCCGACAAGGCTGCAGTCCAATTTTGTAGCTGTACAGGAAGCCCTTACTGATTTAAAACTTGTGCTTAGTACGGGCAAAACTAGAGAGAATAAAGTAGACGGCACGGGTCAAAGTAATTGATTTATGACCCTGTGTCATGATAACGTGTACATGTCCAAATATGGGCCTCCGGCCAGGCCATCCTGTTCCTGTGGTCACGTGTTAGAGGGTGTGTGTTATTTTATATCTATATTGCATCCTTTGAAGTAGTCATGGTGATTGATGTCTAGGGGCCTGGTTGAACTGGGGGGGTTGAGTGTTTGAACTTTTGGAACGTGTATGTCCCCCACCCCCAGTTTTATTGTCCTTATGTTTGTTATCTGATGAAGCAGGAATGTCCTGGGGTATTGGCTGTGGCATATGCATTATAAATGTCCAGAACAAGGCCTGCGATTTTTAAAATAAAGACCCGAATATTAAATATATAAAATATATCTCCTAGGCCAATTCTCGGGGTGCTCTGCAGCTCATGTCATGAATCCAATGACAAAAGCCTGGAGGATGTTTTGCGTGAGGCTCCAGAATGTTTTAAAGGATTTTTGTGTACAAGTGAGGGACATATGTCTTACATATTCCATCTGAAGAATCTACGGTTAAGATATTCACAGACAGCGTGTCCAAACCCTTTTATCGGGCAGAAGCCGAGAGTTTTTCTCCAGCGCTAAGGATGAGAGAATGGCTTAAAATAAGGCTGTGTCAAATTGAACGGGCCCTGAGTGCTTCAAGGCTACCCGGATATGCGTTGGAAGAACAGGTCTGCGGACAAAATGATCTAATGGCCCTAAGAGTCGCTTCAATGGCGTATACCCCGGACTACAGAGTGACAATTTTAGCATGTGAACAATTTGATAGTGCAAATGCGACGAAAACTGTCAGTTCATATGTATCTTCCAAAGCAGGCAAGGATGTACATTTTTTTCAAATAATGTTCAGTTTTAAATGGCGCGATTACCATATTTTCCGAACACTGATGAATAAGCTGGACAGTCTTTTCGAAAATCGTGAACAATTACGGCGATGGCCGAGGTTATCGTTGAGACATACCCAGGACCCACAAGGCCGAAGGTGGATCTTTCCCTGGAGTGAAAACGTCCAGAGCTTCGATGGAGCGGGCAAAATACTTTGCGATGGTGAATTGGAAAAGGATAATGGTCAGGGCTAACCGGACCCTTTATCTGTAAGAAATAGTACAAAATGTTGAATTATAACGTGTGTTAAAATGTACAGTGCCTTGCGAAAGTATTCGGCCCCCTTGAACTTTGCGACCTTTTACCACATTTCAGGCTTCAAACATAAAGATATAAAACTGTATTTTTTTGTGAAGAATCAACAACAAGTGGGACACAATCATGAAGTGGAACGACATTTATTGGATATTTAAAACTTTTTTAACAAATCAAAAACTTAAAAATTGGGCGTGCAAAATTATTCAGCCCCTTTACTTTCAGTGCAGCAAACTCTCTCCAGAAGTTCAGTGAGGATCTCTGAATGATCCAATGTTGACCTAAATGACTAATGATGATAAATACAATCCACCTGTGTGTAATCAAGTCTCCATATAAATGCACCTGCACTGTGATAGTCTCAGAGGTCCGTTAAAAGCGCAGAGAGCATCATGAAGAACAAGGAACACACCAGGCAGGTCCGAGATACTGTTGTGAAGAAGTTTAAAGCCGGATTTGGATACAAAAAGATTTCCCAAGCTTTAAACATCCCAAGGAGCACTGTACAGCGATAATATTGAAATGGAAGGAGTATCAGACCACTGCAAATCTACCAAGACCTGGCCGTCCCTCTAAACTTTCAGCTCATACAAGGAGAAGACTGATCAGAGATGCAGCCAAGAGGCCCATGATCACTCTGGATGAACTGCAGAGATCTACAGCTGAGGTGGGAGACGCTGACCATAGGACAACAATCAGTCGTATATTGCACAAATCTGGCCTTTATGGAAGAGTGGCAAGAAGAAAGCCATTTCTTAAAGATATCCATAAAAAGTGTAGTTTAAAGTTTGCCACAAGCCACCTGGGAGACACACCAAACATGTGGAAGAAGGTGCTCTGGTCAGATGAAACCAAAATTTAACTTTTTGGCAACAATGCAAAACGTTATGTTTGGCGTAAAAGCAACACAGCTCATCACCCTGAACACACCATCCCCACTGTCAAACATGGTGTTGGCAGCATCATGTTTTGGGCCTGCTTTTCTTCAGCAGGGACAGGGAAGATGGTTAAAATTGATGGGAAGATGGATGGAGCCAAATACAGGACCATTCTGGAAGAATGAACCTGATGGAGTCTGCAATAGACCTGAGACTGGGACGGAGATTTGTCTTCCAACAAGACAATGATCCAAAACATAAAGCAAAATCTACAATGGAATGGTTCAAAAATAAACATATCCAGGTGTTAGAATGGCCAAGTCAAAGTCCAGACCTGAATCCAATCGAGAATCTGTGGAAAGAACTGAAAACTGCTGTTCACAAATGCTCTCCATCCAACCTCACTGAGCTCGAGCTGTTTTGCAAGGAGGAATGGGAAAAAATTTCAGTCTCTCGATGTGCAAAACTGATAGAGACATACCCCAAGCGACTTACAGCTGTAATCGCAGCAAAAGGTGGCGCAACAAAGTATTAACTTAAGGGGGCTGAATAATTTTGCACGCCCAATTTTTCAGTTTTTGATTTGTTAAAAAAGTTTGAAATATCCAATAAATGTCGTTCCACTTCATGATTGTGTCCCACTTGTTGTTGATTCTTCACAAAAAAATACAGTTTTATATCTTTATGTTTGAAGCCTGAAATGTGGCAAAAGGTCGCAAAGTTCAAGGGGGCCGAATACTTTCGCAAGGCACTGTAGGTGCTAAATATTCAGAATTAAATCATTGGTTTTGAAAATGTATCTCACCCATTTAACGAAAGGGGAAGCAGTCTTTTCTCTCACGCTAGGGTCTGTCGCAGACAACGGTAATATCTGAAAAAACATGTATTAATTTATAGTCTTTTCCTACAATGGTATGTTATGAACATTACGGGTTATTAAAGTTTGTAATAATGTACAACTGCAGGCCTCCAAGGTTTTTTACATAAACCACTCGTGATGCATGTTTAAATATTATTCAAATTTGTTACTTAATTCAAACATGTCTTAAAGGTTGTACGAAATATTTTGGAATTCAATAAAAGGAATTTAAAAAACTGTATCTCACCCCTTAACTATGGGAAAATGTATTTCACATCATCACCCAGCTCTGTCGCGAAGGAAAAAGACATTGAAAATCAGGGGGCGTGAGTGAGTGTGCGTGTGACGGAGCAGCAGGAGTGTGTGTGTGTGTGTGTGTGTGTGCGTGTGCGTTACAGAAACAAAAGGGTGTGTGTTCAACAGGGGTCCAAGTGTTCTATCTGTAGAGAATCGTTTGAAACCAAGGTTTGCACTATCAGGCATACGGCATGTCCAGATATCGGCCGACTGCCCGGGGTTAAACACTACCATCTAATCAGCGCCTGGTACCCAACCAACCCGGTTGTAGACAGAATGTCTCTTTGAATTCACCGCCTTTGTTCTCTAAACCAAACATACAGGGGGGTTGCATACAGGATATCTCCCTGCAAACGCTTTCCGTACTTTAGCAAGTTAGGGACAGAGCGGGGAGCATCTATTTTTAACATGGTTAGCACAGCTTTAGCGCAAACCCACAGGCCCGAATATTTAGCTGCCCGGACAGATTAAAAAATATATTCTGAATAAGTGAATCTCTCCTAATGGATATTTCTGGAGTGAAAAATATATTTTAAGATTTGTTTGAATATTATCGGGATATTATTGTAATATTAAACCCGAGTTATTTGTGTATTTCAGGCCAAATGCCAATATAAGTTAAAAAGTGTATATAGCGTATAACTGGTAATATTGTCTAACGTTTGTTAGGATCCCAAACAATTGTCTAACGTTTGTTAGGATCCCAAACATTTACGCAGCTTTTACGAGGTTTAACGGATCTGGAACAACATGAGGGGGATTCTCAGTCTCAAAAACCAGGCAGTCAGTCGCCATCATTATTTTTTCGCTGTAAGTCCTTATAATTAATCACATACCCAAGAATATTTATATATAAAAAAATAAAAATAGTGTGTACTATTTTAAAAGCTATTTTATGTATTTACAGCCGACATACAGCCAAGAATGATAAAGGATTCGTTATGGACATCTGACATATTGGGTGACTTGGATGCAATTCTCCCGTTCTGTACAAACGTTTTTTCAAACTCACCGCGAATCCCGGGAACCTCCACCCCCTCACGACATATTCCAGACCCCAACAACCAACGCACAACCCTGGCTCTAGTACATTGCTCAGAATCCACCCCTCCAGAAAAGTACTACGGGGCAGGGAACTTGCGGCTTCACGAGCCGGCGCTCCATGGACACGGTATGAGACCATTATACATTTAGTTATACGTCTTTTTATTAGTTATACCTCTTTTAATAGAATATGTTAAAACAAGGACAAATAATGTTTTTTCAGACTGCCCGGAGACAGGCCCTGCAGAATCGGGAACGTATGATGAAAAAAGCCTAGAGCCCTCGGTATCCACAATTCGTCAGAACAGCCAGCGCCAAAAAAAGCTGAGGGTTTTTAACTATGCATTGTTAATATATAGAATTATACCTGAAATATATTTGACATTTTATGTCTCTAACATATTTTTATATTTAATAACGTATTTTTGTATGTATTATTTTCTTTCAGACTCCTCCCCGGCGAAAAAAGGCACAGACGGACACATACATCTAGAGCTGGGGGATTCCGGCGCACCGAACATTCCTGATGAAACAACCAAAGCGGAGGATAGATCTGTTTTTAATGACATTTCAGATGTTGACGACCAGTTATTCTGTGATGCGGCCAACCTTATCGACCCCGTCAATTCTGTGGCATCAGTATCTGCAATAGAACAAGAAAGGTTTTTCCCATTATTTTCCAGGGCTTTGAAATCGAGGAGTGTTTTGCTATACAAACGACTGGGGGTTTTAATTGAGAGACAGTACAGAGACGATATGTTATTCTGGCATAGAACAATTCCACGCATGTTAAACAGCAAACCGATAAAAAAACGCAAATTCAGACGCTAAAATTATACATGTAACACCAATCATTCCAGAAATACCCAAAAACGCACATCCTTAATTATCCAAATGGCAGAACTACAGGAACAAGGTGAGACAGTTGAAAGCCTCTTAGCACAGATACCGCCAGAACTCCTAGAAGTTATTAAACGTATGAACGAGTCAGGGACGTCCGATGAAAGCATATTATCCCAGATTCCAGCCGAACTCCTAGAAATGATTAATCGTATGAATGAGTCAGGGACGCCCGATGAAAACATGTTATCACAGATTCCCGAAGCCCTCATAACCTTAATTAATCGGATGAACGAGAGTCAGACATTTTCGGCCCCTGCCACCCCAACAGCGATAGACCAACCAGTAACGCCCAGGTCCGTAGAGTCTGAAACGCCACAAGATGTTTTGGGGGAATTGGAAAATTGTCTAATAAATCTGGAGGGAGATGGTATTGATAGATGAGTCCGGGTTGTGTACCGGAATAAATTCAACAATACAGAGATTCGACAGTTTTTCAATTTCCTATGGGTGAATCAGAATCTTGACTATGCAGTGTTTTACGTAATGATAATGGACACTCTGAACGATCTGTTAGAGACGGCAAGAGATTATGGCGAACCACGGGATGTCTTACAGTTGGAAATTTGTGGCGATAGCCTGCATAACACAGTATCTCTTATTTTACCCAATGGCGAAGCAGATCTTGAACAATTTACCGCGCTGCTAGACCGCCTTGTTCAGTCAAATTTAGCCGTCATAGCCGATCGGACCCTCGAGCTTGTAGTGCAAATAATACGTCAACCCCAGGGTGGTGGTGGGCAGAGAAGGAAGCTTGATAGCCTAATGCAGTCAGAAATCATAAGCAATAAAAGTGCCTACCTCATAAACGTTCACAATCCCGATAATAAGCTATGTTTTGCAATAGGCCTAGCGCATTTACTTAACCCTGGATGTACGGATCTGACGGCATTGCAAAAGGCTAGAGAGATCCAAACGGCTGTGGGTCTCGGTATACAGGATGCTGTGGCTTTCTCGGACATAGTCAAATTTGAAAACTTTCTGAATATCAAGATTGTGGTTTTGTACCACAGTAGAGCTAATGCAGCTCTCTTGAAGTTCCAAAACACCCCCCCAACCGCATCCTCAGATTCTGTACTTTTATGTGCAAAACGAACATTACTACGCCGTTACCAACATCACAGCGTTCATAGGGGCCCCATATGTGTGTCCATCCTGCCATACCGGCTACACCCGAAAGGGGGGGCACTCGTGCCGCTATAACTGTTCAGTATGTCAGGATGTAGATTGCCCAATGCAACCCTTAAATTTGACACCCTGTGAGGATTGCCACTGCACATGTCGTTCGACCTACTGTTACGAAAAACACAAAATTGAAACAACAAATCTGTAAGCATTTGTGCCATTAACAAGAAATGCCCAAAATGTCATTGCAATTACAACCTTAAAATAGATAGCCCTAAACCACATGTGTGTGGAATCATGCATTGTCCAATCTGTAAAGGGCCTTTGAAAAGCAGAGACGCTGAAGTGGTTCAAGAAGTGCCACACGAGTGTTATATTCAGCCCTTGGCTGAAGATGAACATTCAGATAAATATGTGTTCTATGATTTTGAGACAAATCAGCAATCGGGGGGATCATTTGCCTATTTTTGTATCTACCACGACATTCAAGGGGGAAAAGTGGTCTGCAGAAGGATCCAATTGTGCACTACTCTTTCTAAAACATTTTAGAAAGCCACAGTACAGAAACTTCATGTTTATAGCCCACAATGCTAGAGCCTACGATTCTTACCTGCTTCTGAATCCATTGATACAGCAAGGCGTGGCACCCAGGGTCATAGCCCGAGGTAGTAAAATCTTGTGTTTTGTAGACCCAGCCTTCAACCAGAGATACATTGACAGTTTAAGCTTCTTACCCATGCGATTGTCTCAAATGCCAGAGGCCTTGGGTTTTGAAAACTCTGTGAAAGGCTGGTTCCCCCACTTCTTCACATCTGAGGAGAATCTACATTATGTCGGATCATATCCCAGCCCAGAAATGTACGTGTGTGATCAAATGTCTCCCAAAGAGCGTGAGAGATTCATGACGTGGTACGAGACAGTAAGACATGGCACCTTTGATTTCCATAAAGAGATGGAATCATACTGTGACAATGATGTGGTTATACTTCGTGAAGGATGCCTCAGATTCAGAGAAGAGGTAATCAAAGATGCAGGCATTGATCTCTGGAGTTGTACAACTATTGCATCGGCATGCATGAAAACCTATCGTACACACTATCTGCCTACAGCCTCTATAGCTATCCCCTCGCCTGACAACTACCGACGCCAATTCAAGTCATACTCTAGTGGGTCCATTCAATGGTTGGAGTATATGGCCCAGGATAAAGACATTTTTATTCAACATGCTTTGAATCGGGGGGAGAAGGCATTTGGCTCTTACCATGTAGATGGCTACACCCTGATTGACGGGGTTGAGAACGTGTATGAGTACAACGGTTGTTTCTTCCATGGTTGCAAATCTTGCTTTGTGCCCCAGACCATGTGTGTCCTAACCCAAAATACTTTTGGGGAAATGTACCAAGAGTTTCAAGACAAATTGGATTCTTTACAGGCTACTTACGGCCTAAAAGTGGAGGTTTTGTGGGAGCACGAATGGACCGCCCTCAAAAAGTCTGATCCTCATGTTCAAGCCTTCCTTTCCAGCTATGACACCCAGAACCCCTGGAACCCCGATAGGCCTTGTATGGCGGCCGTACCAATGCTTTGACATTGCGGTATGTAGCGCAACCCGACGAGACAATAGGATATGTAGATTTTACATCCCTTTATCCTCATGTAATGAGTTCCTCATGCTATCTTATGGGGCATCCGGAAATTATTAATCGTGATTTTGACTTACCTCAAAACTATTTTGGTCTGATCAAAGCAACAGTCTACCCTCCTCTGGGTTTGTTTATACCAGTGTTGCCTTACAGGGGCCCTCAAGGAAAACTTTTCTTTCCCCTTTGTCGCACCTGCAGTGAAAACAAACCCCATGTGATCACTCAGATCAAGAAAGTGCCCTGACAGGGGTGTGGGTCACAGCTGAATTCTCTAAGGCTTTAGAGATGGGGTATCGGGTCGCCAAAATCTTTGAAGTGTGGAACTTTTCCAAGAAATCAGACACTCTTTTTAAAGAGTACATCAAGACCTTCTTGAGATGCAAGCAAATGGCTTCAGGCTATCCTACATCGGTCACAGATCAAGAGAGCAAAGACAGATTCAAGATTCAAGACTATCACGACAGAGAAGGCATCCTTCTCTATTCCTTGCCAGAATAGAGGTCAACAAAACCAAACGAAATGTGTCGAAATTGTACTTAAATTCGCTTTGGGGCAAATTATCGCAGAGATGCAATATGCTAACAACGTAGATTATTAAAGACCCCGAAGAATTTTGGGAATTTGTTTTTTTGGACCATTCTTGAGTCAAGACATTGCCCTGGTGCAATGGCGACGTAACAAGAAGTGGGTTCTACCCCCGGGTAATGTAAATGTGATTCTTGCAGCATTTACCACGGCCTATGGCCGACTTGAACTGTACAAGCTCATGGAGCAGCTTCAGAGGCGGGTTCTTTACCACGACACAGACTCTGTGGTCTATGTAAGCAAACCGGGGGATTGGAGCCCCCCACTCAGCAACTATCTGGGTGGCTTAACGAGTGAACTCGCAGAGGGTGACCATATCACGAAATGGTCCTCCTGTGGTCCCAAAAGCTATGCTTTTAGGACTAAAAAGAATCACGTGGTGTTGAAAGCCAAAGGCGTGACTCAAAACTATGAAAATGCCCAGCGTGTAAAACTTGGAATCAAACACACTTGGTCGAGGGGGTTCCTAAATGACAGGAATAGTGACTTGGAGATTTTGAGCTCCTACAAAAAGATTGTTAGGGATTAAAAAAAGGGCTTCCATCTGGGGAAGGCCCCACATACTAAAAGATTCAGGGTTGTCTATGACAAGAGACTGCTTTAGCCTGACGGGACCACATTGGCCGTTTGGCTGCTGACTTATGCTACAAGCTACACCTCTAGCACTTAGCCATCCCGGATCCGGGATCGTGAATACAGCCTCAAGCTCATTACCATAATGCAACGTTAACTATTCATGAAAATCGCAAATGAAATGAAATAAATATGCTAGCTCTCAAGCTTAGAATTTTGTTAACAACACTGTCATCTCAGATTTTCAAAATATGCTTCTCAACCATAGGAAAACAATCATTTGTGTAACAGTAGCTAGCTAGCGTAGCATTTAGCATTAGCATTAGCGTTAGCATTCAGCAGGCAACATTTTCACAAAAAACAGAAAAGCATTAAAATAAAATTATTTACCTTTGAAGAACTTCCGATGTTTTCAATGAGGAGACTCTGTTAGATAGCAAATGTTCAGTTTTACCTGAAAGATTATTTGTTTAGGATAAA
This sequence comes from Oncorhynchus clarkii lewisi, assembly GCF_045791955.1. Classification (NCBI taxonomy): domain Eukaryota; kingdom Metazoa; phylum Chordata; class Actinopteri; order Salmoniformes; family Salmonidae; genus Oncorhynchus; species Oncorhynchus clarkii. The sequence goes on from NC_092156.1 coordinate 51,176,523, forward strand.
TCGCTCCGTTTGGTGCGTCACGTTTGGCTACCAAAAAAAAACGAAAATCCAGTCATCAAAACGCCTAACTTTTTTCAAAATTAACTTCATAATATCAACTGAAACATGGCAAACGTTGTTTAGAACCAATCCTCAAGGTGTTTTTCACATATCTCTTCGATGATATATCGTTCGTGGAAGTGTGCTTTCCGTCCTGAATCCCAGGAGAAAATGCCCGCAACTGAAGATTACGCACCAATTTAGACAAAGGACACCGGGCGGACCCCTGGAAAATGTAGTCTCTTATGGCCAATCTTCCAATGATATGCCTACAAATACGTCACAATGCTGCAGACATCTTGAAGAAACGACAGAAAGCGCAGGCTCGTTCCTGGTGCATTCACAGCCATATAAGGAGACATTGGAAAACAGAGCTTCAGAAATTCTGCTCATTTTCTGTTTGAAGTTTCATCTTGGTTTCGCCTGTAGCATGAGTTCTGTGGCACTCACAGATAATATCTTTGCAGTTTTGGAAACGTTAGACTGTTTTCTTTCCAAAGCTGTCAATTATATGCATAGTCGAGCATCTTTTCGTGACAAAATATTGCGCTTAAAACGGGCACGTTTTTTAATCCAATAATGAAATAGCGCCCCCATAGACTCAACTGGTTAAGATATAATAACTGCTGTAGAAGGTTTTGATCCCCGGTTGCAACTACCATTTTCGGCCTTAATCGCAGGGCCTGCTAATAGTGGGAAAACTTGTTTTGTAAAAAGTATTTTAGAGAATTCTGAACATGTGTTATCTCAAAAGCCTGATAATGTTGTGTGGTGTTATTCTTGTTATCAACCTCAGTATGATGAATTGTTGAAGACAATAAAAATCAAGTTTGTTGAAGGAATACCTGATTCCCTGTCTGATGATGAACTTTTACCTCCTCATAAAAACAATCTGCTGGTTTTGGACGATATGCTATTTGCAGGTAGCGAACATCCCGAAATTGCCCAAGCGTTTACCCAATATACTCATCATAGAAACCTGTCCGTGCTTTACTTGGTGCAGAATGTGTTTCACCTCAGAATGTGTTTCACATCAGTTTGAACGCCAATTACATGGTTTTGTTCAAAAATCCTAGAGACAAACTACAAATTAACACTCTAGCTCAGCAGATGTACCCGGGAAGGAAATCCTACTTTATGGAAAGCTACGAGGACGCTACCAAAGCGTCATTTTCTTATTTAATCGTGGATTTAAAAGCAAATACTCCAGAACACCTGAGGCTACGAACAGGTCTGTTCCCATGGGAGTGGCCGGCTGCGTACATTCCGAAAAAGTAACAGCTATGTCTCTGCGTTTAAAAAGAAACCTGCCACTCTTGAGAAGCCTAGTTGGGGCTACATCTAATGAACGGAAGGCCATCTTGGGTCACTGTTCTTCAGATCTCATATTATCCCTATGTGAGATTGCTTTGAATCTTCTCAAAGGACGCATTCCACTCACCCTGACACCCTTGAAAAAATTAAAGAGACAAAAGACCACGATCAAACTCTTTGCCAATAAAAGGGTCAGTCTTCAAAAGAAACGCCATAGCATACAACAGTCTGGCGGTTTTATTCTACCTTTACTAAGTATAGCCGTGCCCTTCATCACCAGCCTTATTGCTGCCAGACGTGGGGGTTGAACACATAGAGGGATGGCCAATAAAATGTATCTGGTACCACAACAAGAGTTGGATAGACTTAAAAAACAAGTGCATGGTCCTGAAAATATCAGACAAACAGCGGAAAATGATTTGGATACGGCCATGAAGGATATTTTGAATCAAAAAGAATTGAACCCCTATGATAAGGTCCAAAAATACACAAACCTCTTGCAAAGGTATTTGTCCTTGGTGAAACAAGGGGAGAGAGAGACAGGCCATTTAACTATTTCCCTACAGGACCCTTTAAAAGATGACGAGCCTAGCGAGAGCCAAGCCCCTGTAATACCTGTACCTCTGAGCTTACCGTCTGAAGATCAAATGCCTGTTGAAGATAAAGTTATGCATGACTTGTTAACCCATGTTCCGGCACGTAACAGGAAAAATGTTAGCAACATTATGAACAAGATAAAAGACTCAAATGGGGCAGCTACTTGGAACGACAAAGGAGAGTTTATCCTTCAGGGTTCTGTTGTCAAGGGTTCATATATGCTTGACTTGCTTAAAAGTACCACATCTGCCCACAAGGTTGCTGATGACAGAAGACCTCCAGGGTGGCTTCTTTCTTAAGGCCCTGGCCATCCTCAACATTCCCCTCTCGGGTGTACCCAACTATAAGCTTCGTCAACAGATTCACTCTTTAAAACACAAACCTTCAACGAGATACAGCACCCCTAAAGATGCCCCAAAACCACCGCATCATTATGAAATGAATGATGATAACCCATTTACCCCCCTTGGGGAAATGTGAAAAACCGGGGGGAAAGCCATAGGAATCAAGAAAAGTTTAGATTTTTCTTCCTCCTTCCTCTTCTAATGTCACAGCTAGCCAATGTTCACCCGGCATGTGTTTAGGATGGGTATTGACAATAAACATGGCAGGCCGCACCATCCATTTCTCCATAGGTAATTCATCACAAGCCAACACTCCACAAAATTGTTTTCCAATCAGTCGGCTCATGAGCCCTTCAAACTCTTGGGTATTCATGTCTTTGCTCAACGGTACCCCGTAAACTCTGGGGATAGACGGCACAAGACCCATAGACTCCAGGGCTCTGACCAGCGATGGTATAAACCAGCAGGACCAAAGTCTTTTCATCAGCGCCTCAAAATTGTTGAAGAAGTAGTATCTTGGGGGGTCGTATAGGCATGAATGCCTGCGCTGGCTGCGGTGATTAATCTCACAACCAATGCATTTTTCTCGTATATATTCTCTAATCACCACGTCTAAAAGCGTGGCTACAGAGGCCTTGATGGTGTCCACAAAAATAGTACTGACCACCCCATCAAACACGTCCTCAGGCTGTGTACATGTAGGGGGTGTCGCGGGTCTTGCCAGGGGGGAGTAGAATGTTGGGCTGTGCGGCATACAGTCCTTAGTGTCGGGCCCCCATGACGTTTCGGAGTTCTGGTATGCGGTAGGAATATCTATGGTTAATGCGTAAGTGAAGAACTGTAGGTTTTAAGGACCCTCCTTTTATTGTTGAACCAGCCCTCGGGGTATCTGGCGTGGTTAACGCAGCCGCGTAACTAGTTTTCTTCGGGGGGTGACCCTTCTGACGATGTACCTTCTTGGGTCTCCTTTGAATCATAATCCTCAGGATTCGTATATATTATGCACTTCTTTAGCCGAACAATGCTCTGTTGCTGTTGGCTCTCTACAAACAGAGCATCCAACAACTCCAACATTTTCAATTCCATTAAATCCCATCTTTTAAAGGGGATAAGCATGCGCAGCCTAAAATCACCGACCAAACCGCCATCCCGGATGTTTTGGTTGCGGATTTCCTCGGTGCTGATATAGAACTCCACGCAGCCACAGGGAAGTCCATTCTTTCTCTGTATTTTCACCCGGTGAAATACTCTTCCTGAGGAGTCAGGGGTACCTTCCCAACGGGTCTTGTAGCCTGTGAACAAGCTGTACCCCTTGGTGATACGTCTCAGTTCGGGACACAAAACCTGGCGAAAAACCGTCCAGTCTTCAACCCCATAGGCCACTCCTAATGTCTGGTCGGTATATTCTTCTCCTTCGGCTACCGTATAGAGTTTCACTCTACAGGCCAAGTAATCAAACAGATACCCCCATTGCTGTCCATTAGACATCAGCACTTCATCTTTCAGCGCCGTTGCGGGCGGTATCTGGGTTCTATACACACTTAGAAACCGCTTTTTTGGAGCATCATATATTGCGGCAGTATACTTTGCCCTTTCTCTATGTTTCAGCCGCGGTCCTGCTTCCGTTGTTACAGTCATCACAGCTTTGCCACTGATCGCAAAATCCATGTTTAAAAATCGTGTTTACTGTTCTGGGTTCGCACGCCTTGTTCTGGACATTTATAAGGCGTATGCCACAGCCAATACCCCAGGACATTCCTGCTTCATCAGATAACAACTCTAAGGGCAATAAAACTGGGGACCATACACGTTCAGGGGTATACGCCATTGAAGCGACTCTTAGGGCCATTAGATCATTTCGTCCGCAGACCTGTTCTTCCAATGCATATCCGGGTAGCCTTGAAGCACTCAGGGCCCGTTCAATTTGACACAGCGCAAGTCTTATTTTAAGCCATTCTCTCATCCTTAGCGCTGGAGAAAAACTCTCGGCTTCTGCCCGATAAAAGGGTTTGGACACGCTGTCTGTGAATATCTTAACCGTAGATTCTTCAGATGGAATATGTAAGACATATGTCCCTCACTTGTACACAAAAATCCTTTAAAACATTCTGGAGCCTCACGCAAAACATCCTCCAGGCTTTTGTCATTGGATTCATGACATGAGCTGCAGAGCACCCCGAGAATTGGCCTAGGAGACATATTTTATATGTTTAATATCCGGGTCTTTATTTTAAAAATCGCAGGCCTTGTTCTGGACATGTATAATGCATATGCCACAGCCAATACCCCAGGACATTCCTGCTTCATCAGATAACAAACATAAGGACAATAAAACTGGGGGTGGGGGACATACAAGTTCCAAAAGTTCAAACACTCAACCACCCAAGTTCAACCAGGCCCCTAGACATCAATCACCATGACTACTTCAAAGGATGCAATATAGATATAAAATAACACACACCCTCTAACACGTGAACACAGGAACAGGATGGCCTGGCCGGAGGCCCATATTTGGACATGTACACGTCATCATGACGCAGGGTCATAAATCAATTACTTTGACCCGTGCGGTCTACTTTATTCTCTCTAAAACTAAATAGATGCTGTTTTCAATTTCTCGTAAAATTGTCTCAGGATTACATCTCCACTCATTGGATGGTTTTATAATCGAACAAGTCCCGCATACAAATACCTTGGTATTGGATTGACAACGATTTAACGTTTAAGCTAATATTAAACTAATATTTAAAGTGTGCTTTTTTTAATAGAAAAAGATCTTGCTTCTCTCTAGTCAGCACTCTCTTGTGCAGTCAACCTTTCAACCTGTTCTTGATTATGGTGATACTATTTATCAGTATGCATCTGCCACTGCATACTGTTTATCATAGCTCCCATCGTTTTATCACAGGAGACAGTTTTATTACTCATCACTGCATTCTTTACCAAAGGTTGCTGGACCTCATTAAAGTAAGGTAGATCACCTCATTATACTTTTCTTGCTTACGAAGCCCTGCGCCATATGCTTCCAACTTACCTAACATCACAGTTAAGATTTCATATTACAAGTTATCAAACACCTTCACATGGTTGGTTAACTTTGGAGACTCCTTTGGTGTCTATAGAGTTAGGTAAATCGGCCTTTAATTTCCTTGCACCCTATGTTTGGAATATTCTCCAAAACACGTTTCAGTTGGATGCCTTGAAGTCCATAGGGCAATTCAGACAGCCGACAGAGGATTTTTATAATGAAGAATTTGTTTACTTTAATTGACTGTGTTTTGTATCTTACTGTGTGTATATTGTCTATATTTATATATACTTGCCTGTTGTATGTGATTGTTCTGTATTGTGCAGGGATCATTTGTAAGAGACTGTAGTCTGAAAATGACTTCCTTGTTGAAATAAAGGTAAATATACAGTGAACACACCTACTCATTCCAGGGTTTTTCTTTAATTTTACTATTTTCTACATTCTAGAATAATAGTGAAGAAATTAAAACTATGAAATAACACATATGGAATCATGTAGTAAGCAAAAAGGTGTTAATCATTTCAAATTATATTTTATATTTGAGATTCATCAAAGTAGCCACCCTTTGCCATGGTGACAGCTTTGCACACTCCTGACATTCTCTCAACCAGCTTCTTGAGGTAGTCAATTGGAATGAATTTCAATTAACAGGTGTGCCTTGTTAAAAGTTAATTTGTGGAATTCTTTCCTTCTTAATGCATTTGAGCCAATCAGTTGTGTTGTGACAAGGAAGGGGTAACATACAGAAGACAGCCCTATTTGGTAAAAGACCAAGTCCATATTATGTCAAGAACAGCTCCAATAAGCAAAGAGAAATGACAGTCCATCGTAACTTAAAGACATGAATGAAGGTCAGTCAATCCGGAACATGTCAAGAACTTTGAAGGTTATGAAAGTGCAGTCGCAAAAACCATCAAGCGCTATGATGAAACTGGCTCTCATGAGAACCGCAACAGGAAAGGAAGACCCAGAGTTATCTCTGCTGCAGAGGATAAGTTAACTAGGGTTACAAGCCTCAGAAATTGCAGCCCAAATAAATTCTTCACAGAGTTCAGGTAACAGACACATCTCAACATCAACTGTTCAGAGGAGACTGAGTCCAAATTTGCGATTTTTGGTTCCAACCGCTGTGTCTGTGTGAGAGGCAGAGTGGGTAAACTTGTTTTTCAAAAGGACTATGACCAAAGAAACCTCCAGGCTGTGTAAAGACTATTTGATGAAGGAAGAAAGAGAGTGATGGAGTGCTGCATCAGATGGCCTGGCCACCACATTCACCTGACCTCAATACAATTGAGATGGTTTGGGATGAGTTGGACTGCAGAGTGAAGTAAAAGAAGCCAACAAGTGCTCAGCATACGTGGGAACTCCTTCAAGACTGTTCCAGGTGAAGCTGGTTGAGAGAATTGCAAGAGTGTGCAAAGTTGTCATCAAGGCAAAGGATGACTACTGTCGTATCTTTGGCTGTCATTAATGTGTTTGACTGTAATTTTTTAAAACAAATAACTAGATTTAATTGTTACACAATTCAATTAACCATATAACAATTAGTTAAGTAGTAATCTGGGGCACCATGGAAAAAGTTTATTTAACGAGTTCCCGTTTTCCGAATTAACTCTGAAAGACATAAAGATCTCTTACATATCAGTCATCAATCAGTCATGAATTAATTGTTTACCTTCTATTAGACTCATTATGAATGTTGTAAACTCTTGGATATCTGTACGAACCCTAGCATATTGATTTACTAACTAACTAAACAATCACACAGAATTACATAAACACAAACAGAATAGTTTACACATTGATTACTACATAATTCAATGAAAAGTCCTTAGTGGACTAAACCGATTTAACGGCTTGTTACACAAAATTAAAAGGGAGGGCATGTAAGAAAGAACGGGAGGGCTTCACTATCGTACACACAGCTGATAACTATTCTCATGGACATGTTAAGATTTTGCACATGAACAGCCGCTCATTCGAAAATAAGAGCAATTTACATATTTACGATCATATGCCTTTCTTGTCTCTCTGTTGAAATCGTCGATCTTTCGACTGGAGAGCCAGTTGACAGAAAGTCTGGTTGTGTTCCCCAGAATTCACAATGTCTTTCGTGGTTGTAGCTTGTCCTCTGTTATAATGAATACGTCAGGCGTACCAATGGTCATTTGAAAGGGAAATTATCTCATCTCGTTTTCAGTCGAGTTTCCTGGACTATTTTACATTTACAGCTGCAGACTGTAAATGTGTAGTCTTTAGTTTTGTAGATTTCTTAACCATTCGTTATGTGTGGATTGCGTCCTCAAGTCCTCTGGTCTGCATTTAAATTGACAACCATTTCAACATGTAGCTACAGCTCCATGCTCTCTGGTCTATAGAGTAGTAGCCATTTCAGCTTGGGGACTCCTGTCCCTGCGTTTTCTTGACTAAATGTACATTTTGTCACGAGTGCTATTCAAGCACTCAGGGAAAAAGGGGCGTTCCCTCCTTTTGTCGTAATGTCTGATCTCTTGGTTAATTATTGGTTAATAATTCATATGGAAAACAATTTCTAATTTAGAAGGCTAACATCACATTACACCGCCCCCCGGAAGGCTTCTGACAGATGCAAAGCACCACAAGAATGGCCAGGGGATGTCCTGGTTGGTGATCGCCGTGGTTTACCCTGGTAGGCCTTCTGCCAACGGAGCAGTCCACCAGCAGGATGGGCAGCGGATGTCCGGATTGAGATATGTCCGTCGTCTGGTCGTTCAGGCTGGTGGATCTAAGCAGAAACTTAGGTAGATGTTAACAATGCACACACACTCACGAATACATAATTCAATTTCTTCCCAAATGAGCGGCGTTGTGGCACTAAGTGATGTTGTATGGGCCCTATCACTTCCTAAGTGACAGAGGAAATGAAACGAAAAGGAATAATAGCATAAACAAAAGATACATAAAATATATGTATCACTCCTTAATCATCTAATTGGACTGTATTCTATATACATCCAAGGTCTTGGCAAAATTACCCGATCATGGCATTGTCGAATATCATTTAATATCATCTAGTGCGTTCTTAATTTGCGGTGTGTTGCTTAGGGCAGTATCCTAAGTTGATAACTATATGATAAGTCTACAGCTGTAAGGCACCAGCTTCGGGCAGTCTACAGGGATGACCTATGGACCTCTGTGGAGAGTACTGTAACTGTAGAATCAAAGGCCTCAGAGTAAATGTTCAACTTTACTAAGGCTGGTATTTTGTTCGGACCCTTAAGTGATCTGAGCATAAATCCTTATAAAATGTTCCATTGTACGTGTGTGTTTATGCTTACATAAGTGCACATGCCAAGGGAAAGAAACCAAGTATCCTGGCAGGCTGCAACCTGTTCAGAGTGAGTCTGATGTCATCAGATAATTTCCAAGTCAATGCCTGGAGGTCAGTAAGAATTTATGTCGACCTCAAGACATGTGTTAATGGGACCTGTAGTAGTTTTACTACACGTCACTATGTCCTACAGCATTTTAGTGGTGATAGGTATGAAGGAGTCTATTTCATAGCTATGTTATCCATGGAGGAGATAACCTCATGATGGAAGTACTCTATAAGCACTGAACCAATCATATGCGGTGTGATCATGGTTCATGACTTGTAATAACTTTCCTCCTGAATGGAGGGTTCTATTTATTAGTGGCATGTGTGTTAACCATCAGAAGAGTGTTCTGGAGATTCTTACACGTGTTGCAATCTGAGTGACTACTAACTCCTCTGTCGCTGGTATCAATAGCAATTTGACTTGTGAGGTCTCAAAACGCCTTACTGATTGTGGCTGGACTGACTGCTGGCATTGGTACTGGTACTTAATGGGACCAATTATCCTCACAATTTATTCTGAAATTTTATCCTACCGGAACACATGATTAGAGCATGTTACTAATTGCATTGTAGTTGAAACTACACTTGGCAAGGAATGATTATTTTTGTCAGTAATATCTTTGATGTGTTCTTAGGTTATCCCCATGGAGGGGCCTGTCCACTCTGTTCTCATGTGGAATTTTACAACTAGATTTGTTTTCTGCTCTGTCGGCCTTGTACAGTGTTGCACGTACTCTTGACCCCCCCACCGGCCTCTGGATCTGGGCTATACCCTTGTGTCTCGGGACCCCCCCACCAGTGGTTGGTGTTGGTATCCTAGGCACAAACAAAAAGATCAGACCCTATGTACGAGTTGTCAGCGACTGCGTGGTTATTAGATTGGCTGTAACGTTTCAACCATATCTCCTGGTATTGTCAAGGGCTGTCAGTCACCACAGCATCCACTTGTGGCATGTGGCAACCTCTTCAGTACCTGCAAACTGATATCGCAAAGTTTTTCACCAGTGGGAGTCATCAGGTCAGTTGCGGGACTGATGCCATTCGTGTCAACTACAGTATTGCACCACTTTAAGGAGGAGGGAAGTTGCTCATTCACAGAGACTGCTGGCTCAAAATCATGAAAAAAATGGTCAATCAGGTTTGCTGATGGAATGTGTCAAGACATCGTAATATCTCCTTGGATCGGATTCTACACCAAGAGGTTTCGAAAACGTCTTTTTCCCAAGGGGTGCTTTTGACAGATACCCCTTGTGAATGACTGTGTTGCAGCTAGCGTTAGGGGAAGACAGTGTGGTCAGTGGAGAAGGCACTGTGACGTGTGACCATACGTGGTTGGTTTTCCAACCCATCAGTGGGAGTAAATGATCCATCAAGTCTGCACAGAGTAGCAGGGGTTCAGATTCGAGGCTGGTAACATACACAGGGTGAACGAGTGATACTTCCTGGAAGTGTAGTTTCAGCATGAGTCTCAATGTGAGAGGCGAGGTAGTCTGAGTGAAGTGTCGCATCATTCCCAATGTTTAGTTGGCTTCAAAGCCCTTTTCAGATCATTGAACAATGCTTGAGAGATGAGCAATATTGTCGAGCCTGAATCAATTTCTTTCCTTCCAATGCATTTGAGCCAATCAGTTGTGTTTTGACAAGGTGGGGTTGGTATACAGAAGATAGCCCTATTTGGTAAAAGACCAAGTCCATATTATGGCAAGATCAGTTCAAATAAGCAAATAAGAAATGACAGTCCATCATTACTTTAATACATGCAGGTCAATCCGGAAAATTTCAAGAACTTTTAAAGTTTCTTCAAGTGCAGTCGCAAAACAAAAGTGCTATGATAAAACTGGCTCTCATGAGGACCAACACAGGAAAGGATGACCCAGAGCTACCTCTGCTGCAGAGGATCAATTCATTAGAGTTACAAGCCTCAGAATTAACTGCACCTCAGATTGCAGCCCAAATAAATCCTTCACAGAGCTCAAGTAACACACATCTCAACATCAACTGTTCAGAGGAGACTGCATGAATCAGGCCTTCAAGGTCAAATTGCTGCAAAGAAACCAGTACTAAAGGATAGTACTAAAGAAGAAGAGACTTGCCTTCTATTATTCTACAATGTAGAATAATAAAATGATTTGATTATTTGAATAACTGAATGAGGTGGTGTGTCCAAACTTTTGACTGGTACTATGCATCTTGTGTCTGAGCTGTTGAATTGCAGCAGCGGTTAGAGAGTTTGAATCCTAGATGCCATTGCTTGCCATTTTGCCCTTGAGCAAGGCACTTAACCCTCTACAATAGCTCACTAGGCACCCAGTGTGATAGCCCCCTGCATCTCACCCCCCAAAAAACTGTATGTGTGTCTTTCTGAGGGGTTGGGTTAAAAGCAGAAGTCAAATTTCGGTTGGACCTTGTGTAAAATAAAATGATCTTAAACAAATCTTAATCTTGAAATTCCATTTTGTCCCTGTACTGTCATTCTACTTCTTTGATTGGATTACGGAGGGCATAGCTGGTCTGTTTGTACACGTCCATGTTCCCAGTCACTTTGCTGTGGTTAAATTCAGTGGTTCATGCTTTCAGTTTTGCTCGAATGCTGACATCTATCCCCATTTTTGAGTTTGGATAAATTCTTACCCTAACAGTGGGAACAACATCCTCTATGCACGTCCTGATCTCTATGCACTTCCTGATGAACTCAATCACCGAGTCAGTGCATACATCAATACTGTTCTCGGAGGCAACCCAGAACATTTCCCAGTCTGCGTGATCAAAACAACCTTTGAAGCATAGATTCTGATTTGTCAGATCAACAGTCCTTACCACGGGTCCATCCTGTTAAAAATTTCTGCCTATAGGAGGGGAGGAGCAAACTGGAGGCGGGATCTGATTTGCCTGAAGGGAAGGCAGAGGAGGGCCTTCAAGCCATCCCGGAAGGGGGAGTAGCAATGGTCAAGAGTGCTCAATGAGCGAGTAGCACAGGAGATGTGTTGATAGAACTTTAGTAGCATTTTCCTCAGATTCCCTTTATTAAAGTCTCCAGCTACAATACATGCGGTCCCAGGATATGAGGTTTCCAGTTTGCACAAATTCCAGTGTAGTTCCTGGAGAGCTGTAGCTCTGTCGTCTTGGAGGGAATAAACACGGTCGTGACGATGACCGTAGAAAATTATCTTGGGAGGTAACACGTTGGGATTTTGATGGTGACATATTATAGGGGCAGCAGGGTAGCCTAGTGGTTAGAGCGTTGGACTAGTAACCGAACGGTTGCAAGTTCGAATCCCTGAGCTGACAAGGTACAAATCTGTCGTTTTGCCCCTGAACAGGCAGTTAACCCAGGCTGAACAGGCCGTCATTGAAAATAAGAATTTGTTCTTAACTGACTTGCCTAGTAAAATAAAGGTAAAATAGATTGGGAGAACAAAAGGACTTGAGTATGTATGTTACCACAATCACACCACAAGTAGTTAACTATACACCTCCACCTTTTTTTCCACCGGAGATTTCTTTCTTCCTGTCCGCATGATTGACAGAAACTCGCTGGCTGAATGGACTGGGACAGTATATCTGGAGAGAGCCCTGATTCAGTAAACAGAGTATGTTACAGTCCCTGATGTCTCTCTGGAGGAGGATATCAGTTGACAATTTTTGAAGTTGGGGAGCTAACTTCCATGAAGAACAAAGCCTCGCCCACTCAGGCTAAAAGCACAGTCAGAGAGTAAAACAATACATCTGCTGAATCAGATAGTATTCTCATTGATGTGTACAGTGAGGTAGTGACATGTGACATATGCCTAGCTTCTTGAAACGAGTCACAAACGTCACCCCCCCAATAAAAATGCTAACCTCCCATGTTATTGTAATGGTGAGAAGATAGAATGTCTTGGTGGTATGATATTTGTGCGTAGGTAACTTTATCACTCATCATTATTCACAATTCATTCAGGACTAGCCGTAATCATGGCAGGATCCACATTAAGGTCGAAGTGTTTAAAAATATTTTATATACTTATTTACAATAAAAGTGACTCTAAAATGACACAATACATCATTTGCTATTAATTTCTATCGGGCAAAAAAACAATCTGAAACACAACCAAAACAAACAGCAAATGCATCCAACAAGTTTGTAGAGTCACAAAATTGATGTAATCATTGCGTGCTAGGAATATGGGACCCAGTGGTGGAAAAAGTACCCACATGTCATATTTGAGTAAAAGTAAAGAAATCACTCAAGTAAAAGTGAAAGTTACCCAGTAAAATACTACTTCGGTAAGAGTCTAAAAGTATTTGGTTTTAAATATACTTAAGTACCATAACAGTAAAAGTATTTTTCATTTAAGATTTCTTATATTAAGCAAATCGGAGGCCATTTAAAAAAAAGTATGGATAGATAGCCAGGAGTACACTCAGACATTATTTACAAATGAAGCATGTGTGTTTAGTGAGTGTCAGATCAGACTCAGTAGGGTTGACAAGGGATGTTCTCTTGATAATTGCCGTGAATTGGACCATTTTCATGTTCTGCTAAACATTCAAAATGGAACGAGTACTTTTGCGTGTCAGGGAAAATGTACGGAGTGAAATGTACAGTCAAAAACATAAATAGTGGGCCTCCCAAGTGATGCAGTGGTCTAAGGCACAGCATCACAGTGCTAGCTGTGTCACTAGAGATTCTGGGTTTGAGTCCAGGCTCTGTCGCAGCCGGCCGCAGCAAGGAGACCCATGGGGCGGGGCACAATTGGCCCAGCGTCGTCCGGGTTAGGGGAGGTTTCTTTTTTTCTTTTTACAGAAATAATCATTAAAGTACAAATGCCCCCCCCCCCAAATGACTTAAGGAGTACGTTAAAGTATTTTCCCTTAAGTATTTTACACCACTGATGGGGCCCAATACTAAACTTTTGACTACTTTAAAATACATAATGTATATGTGAATTTGTCCCAATATTTTCGGTTCCCTAAAATGGGTTGGCTATGTACAAAAAGTGCTGTAATGTCTAAATGGTTCACCCTATATGGATGAAAATACCCTCAAATTAAAGGTAACAGTCTGCACTAGTCAAATCCAAAGTGCTGGAGTAGAGAGCCAAAACGACAACAAAAAAATCACTCTCCCTGTCACGTTCTGACCTTTATTTCCTTTGTTTTGTATTCAGGGCGTGAGTTGGGTGGGCAGTCTATGTTTGCTTTTCTATGTTTTGGGTATTTCTATGTTTCGGCCTAGTATGGTTCTCAATCAGAGGCAGGTGTCATTAGTTGTCTCTGATTGAGAATCATACTTAGGTAGCCTGGGTTTCACTGTGTGTTTGTGGGTGATTGTTCCTGTCTCTGTGTTTTGCACCAGATAGGGCTGTTTTTGGTTTTCCACGGTTATTGTTTTGTAGTGTTCGTGTTTCTCGTTTTTTCATTAAACATGAATCAATATAACCATGTTGCGTTTTGGTCCGCCTTTACTTCACCACAGGAAAACTGTTACACTCCCAATACTTTGAGTTCACCGTAATTCCAAAATTGCATATACCAACTAACAATTTTAGGCCAGGGTAAACAATTTAACATCAATAAGTAACTAGAAGCTACAGCTCAAATGTCCTCAGCCTTAATGTTCCCGACATTTCCTGGTTGCTAAAATGTTAATTATTTGCCTAATTTCACTCTGTGACAAAACAAGCAATGTGTAGTGTAGAGAATTATTGTGCCATTTAAACAAATTTTCAATAGCTAAAAACATTGTATTTTCAGCTGATGGAACTGGTGTGAAAGAACGAACTTTAGACCGTTAAGCATTGAAATACCACACAAAGAACAGATCTATAAATCTAAAAATCTAATTTTTGCGTGAATTTGGTCGGGTTGCCCAAAAAATTACATATTGCAGCTTTAATCCAAAGTCCCATGGATGCAAAAGTATTCTGCATGTGGCTCTCAACAAAACACAACATAAGACTTTTGGTTTTTTAATGGTTACTGCTTTACATGCTTAATGTTGTAGTGCAGACCACAAGATATTATGTTCTTCCTCCAACTCTCCATTAAACTGTTGGGTTGAAAAACAATGTTGAGAAAACTGCCCAAGTGGAGATTTTATAAGATTGGCATGAGTTGTGTGGTTAAGGTTCACTCGTAAACAGATGAAAACACGCATAATTTACGAGACATCTCAGTTTAAGGCAGTGTAGAGAAAAAGTAATGTAAACACGAGCTAAACATAGTTCTCAGTTTAAGTGTTAATACCAATTTTCTTCCACAATTTGAATTTGCTTGTTTGCTTCACAGGAAATGATGTAAAGCCATAGGCCACCTCAACTCTGCAGCTGACATGGATTGAAAGACTATCCACTAAATATAAGAACATTTTATTTTCTGTGCAGGCTGCTTCTGAGGCCTATGCTACTGCAATAAAAAGGATTTCCTGATCTTGGAATGAGTTACCTTAAACTCTGATATCACAGCTACCACAATTAAGTTACGTGGAAACTATCTATAAGGTGTGTTGTTAGATGTACACTACTGTTCAAAAGTTTGGGGTCACTTAGAAATGTCTTTGTTTTGAAAGAACACATATTTTGTCCACTTAAAATAACATCAAATTGATCAGAAATACAGAGTAGACATTGTTAATGATGTAAATGACTATTGTAGCTGCAAACAGCAGATTTTTTTATGGAATATCTACATAGGCGTACAGAGGCCCATTATCAGCAAACATCACTCCTGTATTCCAATGACAAGTTGTGTTAGCTAATCCAACCCTTTTGCAATTATGTTAGCACAGCTGAAAACTGTTGTTTTGATTAAAGAAGCAACAAAACTGGCCTTCTTTAGACTGGTTGAGTGTCTGGAGCATCAGCACTTGTGGGTTCGATTACAGGATCAATATGGCCAGAAACAAAGAACTTTCTTCTGAAACTCGTCAGTCTATTATTGTTCTGAGAAATGAAGGCTATTCCATATGAGAAACTGAAGATCTTGTACAACGCTGTGTACTACTCCCTTCAAAGAAGAGTGCAAACTGTCTATAACCAGAATAGAAAGAGGAATGGGAGGCCCTGGTGCACAACTGAGCAAGAGGACAAGTACATTAGAGTGTCTAGTTTGAGAAAAAGAAAACTCACAAGTCCTCAACTGGCAGCTTCATTAAATAGTACCCGCAAAACACCAGTCTCAATGTCAACAATGAAGATACTGGCCTTCTAGGCAGAGTTCCTCTGTCCAGTGTCTGTTCTTTTGCCCATCTTAATATTTTATTTTCATTGGTCAGTCTGAGATATGGCTTTTTCTTTGCAACTCTACCTTTTAATCTACACCTCATGGCACAACTAGCTTAATAATGTAGAAATATACCTTTTTTTCATCAAACATGTATACAATATTTTGTGAAAGAATCATAGTCTAAAAAGTTTTAATTACCTACAATTCTTTAAAAACAGAGTCACATGGCAAGATAGGATAATGCTAGGTGATTAAAACCAAAGTCTTCCAATTAGTTCAATCACACAATTTTATATTTCCTGAAATATATTAACATTTTGAGTAACATATTAAGTTGGATTTTCGTACATTATTTTTATAAAATTAAATTAACAAATCATTGAAACGACTTGCATAAATGTTTTCAAATATATTTGGACAGAGAGGATACAGATAGGTGGGAGAAACAGATTGAAGGGTTGGAGTGGGGAATTCAACCCCGGTCTTCAGTGGGGAGAGGGGTGGTGTCTAAACTGGGTGCATTACCTCTAAAACCATGGGCTCTGCATGACTTGCATTCATTTTTATCAAGTATATGTTTTTGTTTTTTTATCAATTCATCCCAGAATATTTTCTTAGGCTGTGTAGTTGAGTGGGTAAAATTCTAACGAAATGTAACACATTATGTGTATTAAAACACTTATAGTACTTTGGGTTTACATTCAAACATCCTCCAAACATGATGGAATGGTGTCAACCCCATATCCTCAATGCCCATCTGAGAGACCCAACCACTAAGTAGATGTCCTTATCTGTCTTATAGGCCCACTACAAGTAGCCTACGCAGCCAAGACATAAAGATGCATGTGGTCAGAGATCCACTAAAGCAGCACCACCCTCTCAATAGTCTTTGCCTGCTTGGCAGGCTTGGTCTAACAAAGCCAAAGCCCACGGATGGGTGAGGATAATATACAAGGATTTCTCAAAGCTGCTAATGAGAAACTTGGTGACCTTGTACCTAGCCAGTGGGAATTCCAGTGGAGTACCCCCACCTAGGTAGTGGCAGTGCTGGCAACACTGGTTGCAGTAACCCATGGGGAGGGGGTCACACCCAGACAATCAGAGAGATGGTATATTATTGTGGTCCTGGCCAGGGTTGTCACCAGCATTTCATAACATTCGGGGCTCAGTCCTGAAGACCAGGGGCTGAGCGGTTGTGGGTACGAGAAAAAGGGGGTTCTTCTAAAATAATTTCCTGACATTTCAATTTACAGGACTGGTGACATTATAATAATATGCTTTTATACCATGTGACTTGTTTCAGGAAACTAGGCGTATGTCGTCACTACTTCATAAATCAAAATGCATTTTTTGGCCGAAATGCCTTCTGGAACACGTTAACTTTCATGTGGCTAATAACAAAGTTGTATGCCATCTGTAACTATTCATAAAATTGTTAAATTACGAGCCATTGAAAAAGTCAGCAACCTTCCCGTTAGCCATGATTGGCTGAGATAATGAGTGGTCTGGACATGCCAAGAGATGCGTTCGGATTGGTCTGCCATGTAGCACGCTCCAGTCTAAAACATGAGCTGGTCTGTATGTGTAAGTAGTCCTTTCTAGCGTGGCTTTTTTTAAAGATATCACGTAGTAGATCTGCATATGTGTTGCTCTCCACTTTCTGGAGGACCAAGTTTTGAAATCAGTGAAAATAGAATATTTGATTTCAAATATGCAGACAGAGTCAAAAAGAGAACACGCAGAAGGCTGTTGAATAAAACACGTCTCCGGATTACATCTTTATACTAAGGGCAACCATGGCATCCGTGACAGTGACATCCGTGATTAGAGTGATTAGAGTGTAGTGTTGAGCTGATAGGCCTAGATGAAGTTCATTTTATTCTATGAATAGGCTATACAATTACATATAGGCTACATCATAATTATAATCAAGTGTGATGATGATGATAATAATAATAAATTATCATTCCACAAAAAAACATAAATATTGTTATAATTCATTTAATTTGTATGAATAATTGAAGTTTATCATTCAAATATTCAAATTACTCAAATACTCTCTAATGTAATCTTCTTTACAATAAAGAATAAAGTGTCCCACTTTGCCAATCAAGGTATACCAATTGCCAGTATCGACAACCTGTTATGGCTGCAATCCCGATACCGGGATCGATATGACAACTACCAGTGAAAATAGAGGGCGCCAAATTCAAACCACAGAAATCTCATAATTACAATTCCGAAAACATACATGTGTCTTATATCATTTTAAAGCTTTTCTCATTGTTAATCCCACCAAAGTGTTCGATTTCAAATAGGCTTTTCAGCGAAAGCACTACAAACGATTATTTTAGGTCTCCACCAAACCACAATAAGCATAGCCAATTTTCCAGCCAAATATAGCGTTCACAAAAACCAGAAATAAAGATCAAATTAATCACTAACCTTGAATTGTCTTCATCAGATGACACTCATAGGACTTCATGTTACACAATACATGTATGTTTTGTTTGAGTTCATATTTATATAAAAAAAAATCTGAGTTTACATTGACGCGTTAGATTCACTAGTTCCAAAAACATCAAGTGATTTTTCATAGCCACATCATTCAACAGAAATACTCATCATAAATGTAGATGATAATACAAGTTATACACATGGAAT
Organism: Oncorhynchus clarkii lewisi; assembly: GCF_045791955.1. Taxonomy (NCBI): domain Eukaryota; kingdom Metazoa; phylum Chordata; class Actinopteri; order Salmoniformes; family Salmonidae; genus Oncorhynchus; species Oncorhynchus clarkii. The sequence continues at coordinate 51,195,076 of NC_092156.1, forward strand.
TATACATATACTTCTCTTTAATGCAACCGCTGTGTCAGATTTCAAAAAAACTTTACGGAAAAAGAAACGCATGCAATAATCTGAGACGGCGCTCAAAAGTAAAAACACCACAGCCGCAAAGATGGCGTCAACATAAACAAGAAATTGCATGATAAATATTCCCTTACCTTTGATGATCTACATCAGAAAGCCCTCCAGGAATCCCAGGTCCACAATAAATGTATGTTATTTATGTCCAAATACCTTCTTTTGTTAGCGCGTTTGGTATACATATCCAAACGCTAATTCTGGTCAGCGTTATATCGGACAAAAACTTCAAAAAGTGACATTACCGGTCGAAGAAACATTTCAAACTAAGTAAAGAATCAATCATTAGGATGTTTTTAACATAGCTTCAAAAAAGTTTCAACTTGAATATTTTTTCTTCGTGAGCAAGTGACTACCATGAGGAAAAAGTGTGATCACAAAATGGCTGCTTGATGGACATCTGATATACTCTGCTCTCATTCACTCCCACAACAACATAGAAGCGTCATTATAATTTCTATTGATGGTTGATATCTAGTGGAACCCCTAGGCAGTGCAACATCATTCATATCTCAAGGGGATTTCATTGGGGACTCTGGTGAATACACACAAGCTCAGATTTCTGACTTCCTGTTTTGATTTCAACTCAGGATTTTGCCTGCCAATATGAGTTCTGTTATACTCACATACATCATTCAAACAGTTTTAGAAACTTCAGAGTGTTTTCTATCCAATACTAATAATAATTTGCAAATATTAGCAACTATGACTGAGGAGTGGGCCGTTTGATATGGGCACCTTTCATCCAAGCTACTCAATTCCGCCCCTACAGCCATAAGACGTTAAAAGAAAGTGGTCTCAGCACAAAATATTTTTTGAAGAAGAGTCATCCATCCTTTGTTTAATATGTCTTTTTATTTTATTTTGTATAGTGTAGTAGAGTTCTTAAGCTATTTAGAATGGTATCACGTTGGGGGTCATACAACAAGTGGGTCTAATCCTTGATGTTGGTTGGTTGAAACTGCATTCCAACCAGTGTCTATTCCACAAGTTACCACTGGCTAAATGAATGACGTTATTTTTTTAACCATCTGACTGCAATCCACTGTTTCATCAGCCCAGCCAGACAATGTATAAACTTGATCTCCACTATCAAAAGCATCTCACATTGTTTAAACTAACATTTCATTTTCAACAGCGGAGATAAGTGTAAACCTTGCTGTCTATCTCTCTGACATTTTCAATATTGTTTCAATATTCAAATTTGATCTCCAGCTGTCCTATAGAAATGTGTCAGGAATTGGGATGAGAGAGATGGGCAGGTAACTTTTCTCAGCCAGTCAAAATCATGAATCAGCATTTTTATATGGCTATATACAAAGAACTATAAATAGAAAACAGGTTAAACGAACAAAATGCAAGTAGTTTGCTGTCCTTCCAGCTTCATTTTGAATGGATTGTGTTAGCTAAGTTTATTGGCTAGCTCTTCTGAGCAACAGTGTCCTGACGAGAGAGTACATTTTCTACGCCAGGCAAAATCGTGCATCATTAACTCATTGTTATGGATGTATCCAAATAAATGTCACTAGAAGACAGCTTAAACAAACGCAAATGCAGCTACTTTGCTGTTATTCTGTTTGATGTGACTGTAAGTTAGCCGTAGTAACCTAGCTAGCAAGAAAGGCAATGAAACATTTAGAAGGAACAACTGGGGCCCTTTTTTCAAATTTATAACAAATAAAAAAATGGAAAGATCTTATTTACGTACAGTTAGTATTCAGACCCTTTTCTATGAGACTTTAAATTCAGCTCGGGTGCATCCTGTTTCCATTGATCATCCTTGAGATGTTTCTACAACTTCATGATTTGGAAAGGTACATATCTGTCTATATAAAGTCCCACAGTTGACAGTACATGTCAGAGCAAAAACCAAGCCATAAGGTGGAAGGAATTGTCCGTAGAGCTCTGAGACATGATTTTGTTGAGGCACAGATCTGGGAAAGGGTACCAAAAAATTCATGCAGCATTGAAGGTACCCAAGAACACAGTGGCCTCCGTCTTTCTTAAATGGAAGAAGTTTGGAACCACCAAAACTCTTCCTAGAGCTGGCCATCTGGTCAACCTGAGCAATCAGGGGAGAAGGGCCATGGTCTGTGAGGAGATCAAAAACCCGATTGTCCTTCTGACAGAGCTCCAAAGTTCATCTGTCGAATGGGAGAATCCTTCCAGAAGGACAACCATCTCTGCAGAACTCCATCAATCATGCCTTTGTGGTAGAGCAGCCGGACGGAAACCATTCCACTTGGAGTTTGGCAAAAGGCCCCTAAAAGACTCTTAGAACATGATTAACAAGATTCTCTGGTCTGATGAAACCAACATTGAACTCTGGCCTGAATGCCAAGCTTCACATCTGGTGGAAACTTGGCACCATCCCTACTGTGAAGCATGGTGGTGGAAGCATTACACCGTGGGGATGTTTTTCAGCAGCAGGAACTGGGAGACTAGTCAGGATCGAGGGAAAGTTGAACGGTGCAAAGTACAGAGAGATCTTTGATGAAAACCTGCTCCAGAGCGCTCAGGACAATGACCCTAAGCACACAGCCAAGACAATGCATGAGTGGCTTTGGGACAAGTCTCTGAATGTCCTTGAGTGGCCCAGCCCAGACTTGAACCCGATTAAAAATAGCTATGCAGTGACGCTCCCCATCCAGCCTGACAGAGCTTGAGAGAATTTGCAGATGAGATTGGGAGAAACTCCCCAAATACAGGTGTGCCAAGCTTGTACCGTCATACCCAAGAAGACTCAAGGATTTTATCAATGCCAAAGGTTCTTCCACAAAGTACTGAGTAAAGGGTCTGAATACTTAAGTAAATGGGATGTCATTTATTTATTTTTTTATAAATGTGGAAAAATCTATAAAAACTATTTTTGCTTTGTCATTATGGGGTGGGTATTGTGTGTAGATTGTTGAGAAGAAAAAAAAAACAATTTAATACATTTTTTAAATAATGTAACTTAACAACATTTGAAGAAAATCAAGGGGTCGGAATACTTTCTGAATGCACTGTATTCTCCATACACCGGCTTCTCAGGTATTATCATTTAATTAAGACAATGTAATGATTCAGTACGGTGTTCCCAAATGTTTTTTTCAGATTGTGTTCCTCTTTACCTATACTCCCCCTACTTATATAATTTGGAAAATGTATTTCAATTTATCTGCAGCACTTCCAGCACCCCTTCCTGCAGCACTATGATTTCTTACATGCTCTGTGCTCTCCCCAAGGCCAAATAAACACTTGTTATTATTAATTAAATCCCAATATGAGGTTATTGTGTAGGTAGGCCTACTGTTACAATTTAAAAAAAATATTATCTATCAGCTAGTAGCCTAGCCTATAATTAGGATAATAAATTCAGTAAAACAATGAAGCCAAAAGTGGTTTCAGCAATATTGTTATTGAAATTATGTAGGCCTTGTGACCTTTTTAAACAGCAGAAAAATATGTGAAATGACCTAAATAGCCTATGGGAAAAGTGTACTATTCGCATCAGTAGGCTAAGTGACTGAAAATGTTAGATCAGGAAAACGTGATCAGGAAAACATCAGGGAAGCTCATCAGGTAAGCTATAGGCCTAATGAGTGTGTGTAGACAAGATTTGCATTGCTTTCAGTTGCTAGACTAATGATCATGAGCACTTGCCTCAACTTAGCTAACATTTCCCAGCCTAATTGTAACCAAACATCCAATCGTGTCAGAACCTGATCTGTTTCACCTGTCCTTGTGCTCGTCTCCACTCCCCTCCAGGTGTCGCCCATCTTCCCCATTATCCCCTAGTTACTTATACCTGTGTTCTGTCGGTCTGTGCCAGTCTGTCTTCTTTGTTCAAGTCAACCAGCGTTTTGTCTCAGCATCTGCTTTTCCCCAGTCTCTCTTTTTCTCGTCCTCCTGGTTTTGTCCCTTGCCTGTCCTGACTCTGAGCCTGCCTGCCGTCCTGTGACTTTGTCACTATTCTGGATTATCGACCCCTGCCTGTCTTGACCTGTTTGCCTGCCAAAGCAGCACAATGACGGTGTTCCAATCAAAATTGTTCTGGATTTATCAGTTAACCACACATGGCAATTCGTTTAAATGTGTTATAACCAGTGGTCTAGTGTTCTTTTTTTAGGTAGCCTACCAGAGGGCCATTTTTAAATTATTATTAAGCCATCATTTCTGAATGATAGTTGGTACAAAGATGACGCATATTGTATGAAATAATTTTAGAATATAAGCTACATACAATGCATCATCCAAGTTGTATGATTGCCTATGCTTACAAACACTAAGTGGCTAAGGGAAAAATGTGTACAAAGTAGGCCATCACTGTCAGTTGGGAGTGATAATTCCTCACGTTTTACAGGTGAAACGTCCATGCTGCATGCATGCCAACCATTTGATCCCAGTCAGTTTCATAGGAATATTAATTTAGATCTTCCTGAATGATGTAAGGGTGGCTAACTGGCCTAACTAATCACATTTTAGAGCAGATAGGCCTTCCGGTGGTGCCACAGTCCAATGCACTGCATCACAGTCCTTGAGGCGTCACTACAGCCCTGGGTTCGATCCCAGGCTGTGTTACTGCCGGCTGTGTCCTAGTCCCATTGCACTCTAGTGACTCCTTGTGGTGGGCTGGGCACCTGCAAGCTGACTACGTTCGCCAGTTGTTCTGTGTTTCCTCCGACACATTGGTGCTTCTGGCTTCCGTGTTACTTGAGCAGTGTGTCAAGAAGTAGTAGGGCTTGACAGGGTCACATTTTCGGAGGACGCATGGCTCTTGACCTTCGCCTCTCCCGAGTCCATACGGGAGTTGCAACGCTGGGACAAGACTGTAGCTACCAATTGGATATCACGAAACTGAGGAGAAATAAGGAGTAAATAAATAAACATAATATTTAGAGCAGATGGGGTAAACACAGCGTGAGAAACAAAATGCAAAAACAAATGTTTACACCATTGCAGCAGCGCAAAAGTATTGGGGCTAAAGCCCTGAAAGCCAGGTCCTGGTAACGTCCATGATGACAATTTTGGGGGATTGAGATTCATTTTTTAAATTTTTTTTTGTAGGTGGGGGAGGTCGGGTTGAATGAAGAGAAAACAATACATTAAGAAGTCCATAAAGTATCATTCTTGTGCAATTTATATCTCCAGGCTACATTGAGGTTTTTCTTAAATGTTTTCCGCATCTGCAGTGAAAGGTGGCAGAGCTAGAGCAGTGTTTGTCAGAACGTGAGACATCCCCCCCAAAAAATTGTCTGTAGTGTCCGAACGGTTGGACATTTAGTAGTAAACCAAAATCTATATTTTATAAAATAAATGTTTTGTGTATTTTTTTGAAATTCTAAATCAAATAGCTAAATTATCCATAGTATGACCATCTTTAAAACAATTACATATGTCAGCTTAGCACACACCCCTCCCCTAATGTCTTAAATGTTATACATTTAAAAAATTAGACCAACTCCATTTAGGGACCAATAAATTGCCAGACAGGTTGCAAAATAGTTGGGAAGAGATTTTTGATGAGACAGATTTGAGGGCACAGGGTTTTGAACTGACACACAAAACAATGCTGGATGTGGATGTCGATTGTAACGCCCGGGGTGTAGTGGAGGAAGAAGTCAGGTGCAGGATTCAGAGAGTTCAGGGTAGCGATACTTTTAATACACCACACCGGTGAAACGACACCAACCGTTCAGCAAAAATACCCAGACACGGACAACCGTGACCTACAGTCGTGTACAACCATACACTGAAAATAATCCCGCACAACCAGCAGGCGGGCCGGCTGGAAAATAAAGCCCAACCAATTATCCCAACTAAACACAGGTGCAACTAATAAACAGAAAAGGGGGAAAAGGGATCCGTGGCAGCTCGTAGGCCGGTGATGCCGAGCGCCACCCGAACAAGAAGGGGAGCCACCTTCGGTAAGAGTCGTGACGGAGCCCCCCCCCCCTCCCCCTCTCCCCGACGCGTGGCTCCCGCAGCGAGCCGATACCTGCCTCGAAGGCGACCCGGAGGGAGAGGCACAGGGCGATCCGGATGGAGGCGATGGAAATCCCTCAACAGTGACGGATCCAATATGCCCCCCACCGGTACCCAGCACCTCTCCTCCGGACCGTACCCCTCCCAGTCCACAAGGTACTGCAGGCACCTCAACCGGCGTCTCGAGTCCAGAATGGCCCGTATCGTGTACACCGGGGACCCCTCGATGTCCAGAGGGGGCGGAGGGACCTCCGGAACCTCACCGGCCTGCAGGGGACCAGCTACTACCGGCCTGAGGAGAGACACATGAAACGAGGGTACCATGCGATAATAGGAAGGGAGTTGTAATCTATAACACACCTCGTTTATCCTCCTCAGACTTTGAAGGGCCCCACACACTGCGGCCGGGTAGGTTTCGGGTTTCGGGTCGAGAGCCAGACCCTGTCCCCCGGTACAAACACGGGGGCCTCACTGTGGTAGCGGTCAGCACTCCTCTTCTGCCGTCCACTGGCTTGTTTGAGGGATTCCTGGACGGTCCTCCAGGTCTCCTTGGAGCGCTGAACCCACTCCTCCACTGCAGGAGCCTCGGTCTGACTCGGATGCCAAGGTGCCAGGACCGGCTGGTAGCCCAACACACACTGGAGCGGAGATAGTTATGTCGAGGAGTGACGGAGTGAGTTTTGGGCCAACTCTGCCCATGGGACGTACCTAGACCACTCCCTGGGCCGGTCCTGGCAATACGACCGCAGAAACTTACCCACCTCCTGGTTCAGTCTCTCCACCTGCTCATTCCTCTCGAAGTGATAACCGGAGGTCAGGCTAACCGAGACCCCCAGACGCTCCATGAACGCACTCCATACCCGGGACATGAACTGGGGACCCCGATCAGAGACGATGTCCTCCGGCACCCCGTAGTGCCGGAAGACGTGGGTGAATAACGCCTCCGCAGTCTGTAGGGCTGTAGGGAGACTGGGCAACGGGAGGAGACGGCAGGACTTAGAAAACCGATCCACAACCACCAAAACCGTAGTGTTCCCCTGGGGGGGGGATCGGTCAGGAAATCCACTGATAAGTGGGATCATGGCCGTTGTGGAACGGGGAGGGGTTGTAACTTCCCTCTAGGAAGGTGCCTAGGAGCCTTACTCTGGGCGCACACCGAACAGGAAGAGACATAAACACTAACGTCCCTAGCCAACGTGGGCCACCAATACTTCCCCCGGAGGCCCGCACTGTCCTCGCCACCCCAGGATGACCCGAGGAGGGTAGGGTGTGAGCCCACTGAATCTGTTGGTCCCGAACACCAAGCGGCACGTACTTACGCCCAGCCGGACACTGAGGAGGCGCAGGCTCCGCCCGTAACGCCCGCTTGATGTCCGAGTCCACCTCCCATACCACTGGTGCCATCAGCCTCGAGGCTGGAAGGATGGGAGTAGGCTCGGTGGACCGATCCTCCGTGTCATAAATACGGGACAGCGCGTCGGCCTTTATGTTAAGGGAGCCTGGTCGATAATACGGAGTGAACCTGAATCGGGTGAAGAACATGGCCCACCTTGCCTGACGTGGATTCAGTCTCCTAACTGCCAGAATATACTCCAGATTCTGGTGGTCGGTCCAGATGAGAAAGGGGTGCCTAGCCCCCTCAAGCCAGTGTCTCCACACCCTCAGGGCCTTGACCACCGCTAACAACTCCCGGTCCCCCACATCATGGTTACGCTCCGCTGGACTGAGCTTCCTTGAAAAGAAAGCGCAGGGGCAGAGTTTTGGTGGCGTACCCGAGCGCTGTGATAGCACAGCACCCACCCCAGCCTCGGACGCGTCCACCTCCACTATGAATGCTTAGAGAGGGGTCTGGGTTCGCCAACACGGGTGCATCCGTGAACAGCGCCTTCAGCAGTGAGGTAATGGGGGCCGCTACCTGGCTAAAACCCCGGATAAACCTCCGGTAGTAATTGGCAAACCCCAAAAACCGCTGCACCTCCTTCACCGTGGTAGGAGTCGGCCAATTACGCACGGCCTTAATGCGGTCACACTCCATCACCACCCCCAAGGTGGAAATGCGATAACCCAGGAAGGAGAACACACACTTCTCAGCCTTGATGTATAGGGGCGGCAGCGTAGCCTAGTGGTTAGAGCGTTGGACTAGTAACCGGAAGGTTGCAAGTTCAAACCCCCGAGCTGTCGTTCTGCCCCTGAACAGGCAGTTCCTAGGCCGTCATTGAAAATAAGGATTTGTTCTTAACTGACTTGCCTAGTTAAATAAAGGTCATAAAGGTAAAATAGGTCATGCTCCAGTCTACCAAGCACCTTGTGTACCAGAGACACATGCGGGTGGTGGAATAGATCAGAATATCATCGATATAAACGACCACGCCCTGCCCGTACAGGTCCCTGAGAATCTCGTCTAGAAAGACGGCTGGAGCATTCTTTAACCCATACGGCATGACGAGGTACTCATAGTGGCCCGAAATGCGGTTTTCCACTCGTCTCCATCCGAAATACGCACCAGACTGGATCCTGAGATCCAGGAGCGATGAGAGGTAGTGGGTAAACCCCTAAATCAATTCACGGATGCCTTTTCTTCACAAAAAAGAAACTCGAGGAGACGGGTGAGATGGAGGGCCGAATGTACCCCTGCCCCAGAGATTCCGTGACATATGTCTCCATAGCCAACGTCTCCTCCTGGGACAATGGGTACACGTGACTCTTGGGAAGCGCAGCGTTTACCTGGAGATTTATCACACAATCCCCCTGTCGATGAGGTGGTAATTTAGTCGCTCTCTTCTTACTGAAAGCGATTGCCAAGTCGGCATATTCAGTTGGGATGCGCATCGTGGAACCCTGGTCTGGACTCTCCACCGACGTGGCACCGATGGAAACTCCCAGAAACCTTCGAGAACACTCCTCTGACCCCCCCTGGAGAACCCCGTCTCATCGAAATCTTAGGATTGTGACTTGCCAGACAGGGAACCACTGGAAACGCAAGCGAATCGATAATGAAGAGACTAATTAGCTCTCTATGATTCCCCTGCGTCATCATGTCCAGTGGAACCGTGGCCTCCCTGACCAACCCTGACCCTAATGGCTATCTAGGGAGTGCACGGGGAAGGGAGAATCTATCGGCACGAGCGGAACACCCAGCTTGATGGCGATCCGCGATCCATAAAGTTCCCAGCTGCGCCTGAATCAACTAGCTCCTTATGCTGGGAAGAGGGAAAGAAATCAAGAAACAAAATCAAGACAAACATGTGACCAACAGGGGTTCTGGGTGAGTTTGGTGCTGACTCACCAGGGGTGACCGAGAAGCGTTCCGCCTGCCATCTCGACTCCCAGACGGGCCCCCCCCAGCACCGATCAGCCGTGTGTCTTCTCCGACCACAGCTGGTGCAGGGGGAGCCTCCTCCTCCGGCACCACTCGGCACGGCCCCCCCATAACTCCATAGGAATGGGAGCGGGGGCGCTGGGTGGTGGAATGAACAGGACCCTCTCCGAACGCCCGCGTGCAGCCAGCAGATTGCCCAGCCGGATAGACATGTCGATAAGTTCATCAAGGAAGAGGGTGGTGTCCCGACACGCTAGCTCCCTGCGGACGTTCTCCCGGAGACTACACCGGTAGTGGTCTATCAGGGCCCTGTCGTTCCACCCAGCCCTAGCGGCCAAGGTTCGGAACTCCAAGGCGTAATCCTGTGCACTCCTCTTCTCCTGCCTAAGGTGGAACAGTCGCTCTCCCACTGCTCGGCCCTCTGGAGGGTGGTCAAAAACGGCACGAAAGCGGCGGGTGAATTCCGGGTAGTGCTCCTTCGCCGAGTCTGGGCCATTCCAGACCGCGTTTGCCCACTCCAGAGCACGACCCGTCAGGCAGAAGACGAGGACACTCACCCTCTCCGCTCCAGAGGGAGTGGGCCTCACAGTCACCAGGTACAGTTCCAGTTGGAGCAAGAACCCCTGACACCCCACCGCCGCTCCATCATAGTCCCTCGGGAGCGCAAGATGGAGAGCTCTGGAGCCGGAGGAGGGGGAGAGAGGAGAAGGAGGATCCAGAGCTGGAGGAACCAGAGGTGGAGAGAGGGGACCACTCCTCTCCCATCGGTCCATTCTCTCCATCATCTGGTCCATCGCGGATCCGATCCGATGGAGGACAGTGGTATGGTGGAGGACACGTTCCTCCATTGATGGGAGGGGGTTGGCAGCTGCTCCTGCTGACTCCATTCTTTAGGTGGTGCGGGATTCTGTAATGCCCGGGGTGTAGTGGAGGAAGAAGTCAGGCGCAGGAAGCAGAGAGTTCAGGGTATAGATACTTTTAATACACCACACCAGTGAAACGACGCCGCCCCAAACACGGGGAACTTAAACAGTTCAGCAAAAATACCCACACACGGACAACCATGACCTACAGTCGTGTACAACCATACACTAAAAATAATCCCGCACAACCAGCAGGCGGGCCGGCTGGAAAATAAAGCCCAAACAATTATCCTAACTAAACACAGGTGCAACAAATTAACAGAAAAGGGGGAAAAGGGATCCGTGGCAGCTCGTAGGCCGGACAGGAAGGGGAGCCACCTTCGGTAGGAGTCGTGACATCGATTAAGGCAGCCACCCACACCTCTCTGATTCAGAGGGGTTGGGATATACTAGGTATCTCACTTTCCTTTCAACACAGAGTTTTACAATTTAAATTATTATACAAAATTCTTGCAACCAATATAATATTATGTATATGGGGGTTACAACCATCCCAGCTCTGCAGATTTGACTGTGAAGAGACATAACCATCAGATCACTTGTTTGGTATTGCCCATATGTAGCTTGTTTTTGGTAGCAGGTTCAGGAATGGCTGGGAATCATAACATTTAGCACTGCTGGGTGACTTGAAAAGCCACAGTCAGTCGGTCGATAATATAATAGTACTTTTTGTAAAGGTGTTCATCTTTAAATTAGAATCTGTGGAAACTATGAGAATAGAAAGGTTCAGAACTTTTGAAAAATATTTGGCAAGTAGAAGTCAAGACTGGATGATTTTTAGAGATAGATGGGAGGGGTTGAGGGTAGTTGAAGGGTGAGATTAAAAAAAGTATTACTAATGTTAAATGTACCGTGTCAGTAAAATGTAACCTACTGGTCAAAAGTTTGAGAACACCTACTCATTCCAGGGTATTTCTTTATTTGTACTATTTTCTACATTGTAGAATAATAGTGAAGACATCAAAAACAAACTATGAAATAACACATATGGAATTATGTAGTAAAAAGTGGTAAACAAATCAAAATATATTATATATTTGAGATTCTTCAAAGTAGCCACACTTTTTTTAGCACACTCTTGGCAATTTCAGACACATAATCCAAGTAAAAATTACCTGTCTTAGGTCAGTTAGGATCACCACTTCATTTTAATGATGTGAAATGTCAGAATAATAGTAGAGAGAATTCTTTATTTCAGCTTTTATTTCCTTCATCACATTCCCAGTGGGTCAGAAGTTTACATACACTCAGTTAGTATTTGGTAGCATTGCCTTTAAATTGCTTAACTTGGGTCAAATGTTTCGGGCAGCCTTCCACAAGCTTCCCACAATAAGTTGGGTGAATTTTGGCCCATTCCTCCTGGCAGAGCTGGTGTAACTTAGTCAGGTTTTTAGGTCCTTTTTAGGTTGCTCGCACATGCTTTTTCAATTCAAAGTCAGGACTTTGTGATGGCCACTCCAATACTTTGACTTTGTTGTCCTTAAGCCATTTTGCAACAATTTTGGTAGCATGCTTGAGGTCAGTGTCCATTTGGAAGACCCATTTGCGACCAAGCTTTAACTGATGTCTTGAGATGTTGCTTCAATATATCCACGTAAATTTCCTGCCTAATAACGCCATCTATTTTGTGAAGTGCAACAGTCCCTCCTGCAGCAAAGCACCCCCACAACATGATGCTGCCACCCCCGTGCTCCACGGTTGGGATGGTGTTCTTCGGCTTGCAAGTCTCCTCCTTTTTCCTCAAATCAAATCAAATCAAATCAAATTTTATTTGTCACATACACATGGTTAGCAGATGTTAATGCGAGTGTAGCGAAATGCTTGTGCTTCTAGTTCCGACAATGCAGTAATAACAAGTAATCTAACTAACAATTCCAAAACTACTGTCTTGTACACAGTGTAAGGGGATAAAGAATATGTACATAAGGATATATGAATGAGTGATGGTACAGAGCAGCATAGGCAAGATACAGTAGATGGTATCGGGTACAGTATGTACAAATGAGATGAGTATGTAAACAAAGTGGCATAGTATAGTATAAAGTGGCTAGTGATACATGTATTACATAAGGATACCGTCGATGATATAGAGTACAGTATATACGTATGCATATGAGATGAATAATGTAGGGTAAGTAACATTTATATAAGGTAGCATTGTTTAAAGTGGCTAGTGATATATTTACATCATTTCCCATCAATTCCCATTATTAAAGTGGCTGGAGTTGAGTCAGTGTCAGTGTGTTGGCAGCAGCCACTCAGTGTTAGTGGTGGCTGTTTAACAGTCTGATGGCCTTGAGATAGAAGCTGTTTTTCAGTCTCTCGGTCCCAGCTTTGATGCACCTGTACTGACCTCGCCTTCTGGATGATAGCGGGGTGAACAGGCAGTGGCTCGGGTGGTTGATGTCCTTGATGATCTTTATGGCCTTCCTGTGACATCGGGTGGTGTAGGTGTCCTGGAGGGCAGGTAGTTTGCCCCCGGTGATGCGTTGTGCAGACCTCACTACCCTCTGGAGAGCCTTACGGTTGAGGGCGGTGCAGTTGCCATACCAGGCGGTGATACAGCCCGCCAGGATGCTCTCGATTGTGCATCTGTAGAAGTTTGTGAGTGCTTTTGGTGACAAGCCGAATTTCTTCAGCCTCCTGAGGTTGAAGAGGCGCTGCTGCGCCTTCTTCACGATGCTGTCTGTGTGAGTGGACCAATTCAGTTTGTCTGTGATGTGTATGCCGAGGAACTTAAAACTTGCTACCCTCTCCACTACTGTTCCATCGATGTGGATAGGGGGGTGTTCCCTCTGCTGTTTCCTGAAGTCCACAATCATCTCCTTAGTTTTGTTGACGTTGAGTGTGAGGTTGTTTTCCTGACACCACACTCCGAGGGCCCTCACCTCCTCCCTGTAGGCCGTCTCATCGTTGTTGGTAATCAAGCCTACCACTGTTGTGTCGTCCGCAAACTTGATGATTGAGTTGGAGGCGTGCGTGGCCACGCAGTCGTGGGTGAACAGGGAGTACAGGAGAGGGCTCAGAACGCAACCTTGTGGGGCCCCAGTGTTGAGGATCAGCGGGGAGGAGATGTTGTTGCCTACCCTCACCACCTGGGGGCGGCCCGTCAGGAAGTCCAGTACCCAGTTGCACAGGGCGGGGTCGAGACCCAGGGTCTCGAGCTTGATGACGAGCTTGGAGGGTACTATGGTGTTGAATGCCGAGCTGTAGTCGATGAACAGCATTCTCACATAGGTATTCCTCTTGTCCAGATGGGTTAGGGCAGTGTGCAGTGTGGTTGAGATTGCATCGTCTGTGGACCTATTTGGGCGGTAAGCAAATTGGAGTGGGTCTAGGGTGTCAGGTAGGGTGGAGGTGATATGGTCCTTGACTAGTCTCTCAAAGCACTTCATGATGACGGATGTGAGTGCTACGGGGCGGTAGTCATTTAGCTCAGTTACCTTAGCTTTCTTGGGAACAGGAACAATGGTGGCCCTCTTGAAGCATGTGGGAACAGCAGACTGGTATAGGGATTGATTGAATATGTCCGTAAACACACCGGCCAGCTGGTCTGCGCATGCTCTGAGGGCGCGGCTGGGGATGCCATCTGGGCCTGCAGCCTTGCGAGGGTTAACACGTTTAAATGTCTTACTCACCTCGGCTGCAGTGAAGGAGAGACCGCATGTTTTCGTTGCAGGCCGTGTCAGTGGCACTGTATTGTCCTCAAAGCGGGCAAAAAAGTTATTTAGTCTGCCTGGGAGCAAGACATCCTGGTCCGTGACTGGGCTGGGTTTCTTCCTGTAGTCCGTGATTGACTGTAGACCCTGCCACATGCCTCTTGTGTCTGAGCCGTTGAATTGAGATTCTACTTTGTCTCTGTACTGGCGCTTAGCTTGTTTGATAGCCTTGCGGAGGGAATAGCTGCACTGTTTGTATTCGGTCATGTTACCAGACACCTTGCCCTGATTAAAAGCAGTGGTTCGCGCTTTCAGTTTCACACGAATGCTGCCATCAATCCACGGTTTCTGGTTAGGGAATGTTTTAATCGTTGCTATGGGAACGACATCTTCAACGCACGTTCTAATGAACTCGCACACCGAATCAGCGTATTCGTCAATGTTGTTATCTGACGCAATACGAAACATCTCCCAGTCCACGTGATGGAAGCAGTCTTGGAGTGTGGAGTCAGCTTGGTCGGACCAGCGTTGGACAGACCTCAGCGTGGGAGCCTCTTGTTTTAGTTTCTGTCTGTAGGCAGGGATCAACAAAATGGAGTCGTGGTCAGCTTTTCCGAAAGGGGGGCGGGGCGGAAGTTAGAGTAACAATGGTCCAAGGTCTTTCCTCCCCTGGTTGCGCAATCGATATGCTGATAAAATTTGGGGAGTCTTGTTTTCAGATTAGCCTTGTTAAAATCCCCAGCTACAATGAATGCAGCCTCCGGATAAATTGTTTCCAGTTTGCAGAGAGTTAAATAAAGTTCGTTCAGAGCCATCGATGTGTCTGCTTGGGGGGGGATATATACGGCTGTGATTATAATCGAAGAGAATTCTCTTGGTAGATAATGCGGTCTACATTTGATTGTGAGGAATTCTAAATCAGGTGAACAGAAGGATTTGAGTTCCTGTATGTTTCTTTCATCGCACCATGTCACGTTAGTCATAAGGCATACGCCCCCGCCCCTCTTTTTACCAGAAAGATGTTTTTTCCTGTCTGCGCGATGCGTGGAGAAACCTGTTGGCTGCACCGCTTCGGATAGCGTCTCTCCAGTAAGCCACGTTTCCGTGAAGCAAAGAACGTTACAGTCTCTGATGTCCCTCTGGAATGCTACCCTTGCTCGGATTTCATCAACCTTGTTGTCAAGAGACTGGACATTGGCAAGAAGAATGCTAGGGAGTGGTGTGCGCTGTGCCCGTCTCCGGAGTCTGACCAGAAGACCGCCTCGTTTCCCTCTCTTTCGGAGTCGTTTTTTTGGGTCGCTGCATAGGATCCACTCCGTTGTCCTGTTTGTAAGGCAGAACACAGGATCCGCGTCGCGAAAAACATATTCTTGGTCGTACTGATGGTGAGTTGATGCTGATCTTATATTCAGTAGTTCTTCTCGACTGTATGTAATGAAACCTAAGATGACCTGGGGTACTAATGTAAGAAATAACACGTAAAAAAACAAAAAACTGCATAGTTTCCTAGGAACGCGAAGCGAGGCGGCCATCTCTGTCGGCGCCGGAAACAAACATAACGATGGTGATTATGGCCAAATAGTTATATTTTTGTTTCATCAGACCAGAGGACATTTCTCCAAAAAGTACGATCTTTGTCCCCATGTGCAGTTGCAAACTGTAGTCTTGATTATTTTTGGAGCAGTGGCTTCTTCCTTGCTGAGTGGCCTATGAAGGTTATGTTGATATAGGACTAGTTTTACTGTGGATATAGATCATTTTGTACCTGTTTCCTCCAGCATCTTCACAATGTCCTTTGCTGTTGTTCTGGGATTGATTTGCACTTTTCACACCAAAGTATGTTCATCTCTAGGAGACAGAACGCGTCTCCTTCCTGAGCGACATAATGGCTGCGTGGTCCCATGGTGTTTATACTTGTGTACGTTTGTTTGTACAGATGAACGTGTTACCTTCAGACATTTGGAAAATGCTCCCAAGGATGAACCAGACTTGTGGAGGTCTACAATTTTTTTTTCTCAGGTCTTGGCTGATTTCTTTTGATTTACCCATGATGTCATGCAAATAGGCACTGAGTTTGAAGGTAGGCCTTGAAATACATCCTCCAACTGACTGAAATGATGTCAATTAGCCTATCAGAATCTTCTAAAGCCATAACATAATTTCTCTGAATTTTCCAAGCTGTTTAAAGGCAGTCAATTTAGTGTATTTAAACATCTGACCCACTGGAATTGTAATACAGTGAATTAAAAGTGAAATAATCTGTCTGGATACAATTGTTGGAAAAATGACTTATGTCAAGCACAAAGTAGATGTCGTAACCGACTTTCCAAAACTATAGTTTGTTAACAAGACATTTGTGGAGTTGTTTAAAAAGCAAGTATTAGTGACTCCAACCTAAGTGTATGTAAACTTCCGACTTCAACTGTATGTTTTGATATGCTTACTACAGGATTCCATATGTGATATTTCATAGTTTTGAAGTCTTCATATTATTCTACAATTTAGAAAATAGAAAAAAAATTAAGAAAAACTCTTGAGAAGGTGTTCTCAATCTTTTGACCGGTAGTGTATATAGTATGTGTCAGCAGGAAGTAGAAGCCTATCTACTGTTGTCAATTAGTTTACTCCAATTAGGGGACGGGAGAAAGGGATATATAACAAATATATAACACATTTAAGAAAAAGATTAATACAAAAAAATACAAAATTTAGAACAGAGATGCCAGGTTGAAGCCTGGCATAATACATCAATTTCTTATATAAGAAATATAATTGCTACAACAGCAGAGATCATTGACTTGAATGGGACTATCTGTACTAGTAAAACATTTTTAAGGCTTACTTACCACCATCCGTCACGGATGGTGTGTAAATGTTTTCTGATAGTCGTATGACACAAAGTGTTGAAGAGAATCGAATGATTGGCGTGGAAAGTCACTACAATATAGAGGGTTGACTAAGCCATTCACCGTTTACTCTCCATCCAAAACAGAAGAATTCCACTGGTTAAGCCGAGGCGGTTTCACAGGCAGTCCATCACCAGAGGGGATTCCTGTCTTTCTGCCTACCGCCATAAACCCACCTGGACGCCCTCTCACCGCTGAAAGTAACACAGTGGTCAAAGGTCAGTCCTCAGCTGTCTTTACTTGATGTGCTATGTGGATGAATCAGATAACGCATGCACACGCGCGCACACACAAACAGACACAAACAGAGGGCCAGCCTGGGGGGCTTAAGGGTGAGCTCGCATGTCACATCCACGGAAATGAATAATGGAATAATAGCTTCACGTTTTACTGTAACACTGACAATAGATGAAAATGGAGTCGAAGGAGAAGGCTGCCGTTTTACAGGCTCCTAACCAATTGTGCTATTGTGTGTGTTTTTTCACGTTGTTATTAACTTATTTTGTACATAATGTTGCTGCTACAGTCTCTTATGACCAAAAAGAGCATCTGGATATCAGAACAGCGATTACTCACCTCGACCTGGACAAAGATTTTTTCTTTAATGATTCCTGACGCAAAGGATATAATGCTTCTTCGAGACCAGGCCCAAATCCTCGTCATTCACGTTAAGAAAGGACAGAAATACAGGGGGGGAGATCGTGTGAGATTTCGTCAGCAAGTGGGTGACCCGCCTCTACCATCCATTCTATTGGTCAACGTGCAATCACTGGTGAATAAACTGGAGGATCTCCGCTCGAGACTATCCTAGCAATGGGACATTAAAACTGTAATACCTTTTGTTTCACCGAGTCATTGCTGAACAACGACATGGATAATGTACAGTTGGCTGGGTTTTCTGTGCATCGGCAGGACAGAACAGCTACGTCTGGTAAGACGAGGGGTGGGGGTGTGTGTCTATTTGTCAATAACAGCTGGTGCGCAATGTCTAATATTAAGGAAGTCTCAAGGTTTTGCGCGCCTGATAAGCTGTAGACCACACCATCTACCAAGAGAGTTTTCATCTATATTTTTTGTAGCCGTCTATTTACCACCCCAAACCGATGCTGGCACTAAGACTGCAATCAAGTTGTATAAGGCCATAAGCAAACAAGAAATTGTTCATCCAGAAGCGGCGATCCTAGTGACCCAGGGACTTTAATGCAGGCAAACTTAAATCCGTTTTACCTATTTTCTACCAGCATCTCACATACCAACCAGAGGAGAAAACACTCTAGACCACCTTTACTAAACACACAGAGGCACATACAAAGCCTCCATTTGGCAAATCGGACCATAATTCTAACCTCCTGATTCCTGCTTACAAGCAAAAACTAAAGCAGGAAGTACCAGTGACTTGCTCATTACGGAAGTGGTCAGATGATGTGGATTCTGCGCTACAGGACTGTTTTGCTAGCACAGACTGGAATACAGTGGGGGGAAAAAGTATTTAGTCAGCCACCAATTGTGCAAGTTCTCCCACTTAAAAAGATGAGAGGCCTGTAATTTTCATCATAGGTACACTTCAACTACGACAGACGAAATGAGAAAAGAAAATCCAGAAAATCACATTGTAGGATTTTAAAAAAATGTATTTGCAAATTATGGTGGAAAATAAGTATTTGGTCAATATCAAAAGTTTCTCAATACTTTGTTATATACCCTTTGTTGGCAATGACAGAGGTCAAACGTTTTCTGTAAGTCTTCAGAAGGCCTTCACACACTGTTGCTGGTATTTTGGCCAATTCCTCCATGCAGATCTCCTCTAGAGCTGGGATCATTGTGATGCTGAAAGTCCCAGCCACGTTTCATCTTCAATGCCCTTGCTGATGGAAGGAGGTTTTCAGTCAAAATTACACGGATCAGTCGTCCTGGTCCCTTTGCAGAAAACAGCCCCAAAGCATGATGTTTCCACCCCCATGCTTCACAGTAGGTATGGTGTTCTTTGGATGCAACTCAGCATTCTTTGTCCTCCAAACACGACGAGTTGAGTTTTTTTGAGTTGAGTTTTTTTTTTCTCCCAATCTTCTTCTGGATCATCCAAATGCTCTCTAGCAAACTTCAAACGGGCCTGGACATGTACTGGCTTAAGCAGGGGGACACGTCTTGCACTGCAGGATTTGAGTCCGTGTGGCGGCGTAGTGTGTTACTTTGGTCCCAGCTCTCTGCAGGTCATTCACTAGGTCCCCCTGTGTGGTTCTGGGATTTTTTCTCACCGTTCTTGTGATCATTTTGACCCCACGGGGTGAGATCTTGCGTGGAGCCCCAGATCGAGGGAGATTATCAGTGGTCTTGTATGTCTTCCATTTCCTAATAATTGCTCCCACAGTTGATTTCTTCAAACCAAGCTGCTTACCTATTGCAGATTCAGTCTTCCCAGCCTGGTGCAGGTCTACAATTTGGTTTCTGGTGTCCTTTGACAGCTCTTTGGTCTTTGGAGTGTGACTGTTTGAGGTTGTGGACAGGTGTGTTTTATACTGATAACAAGTTCAAATAAGTGCCATTAATACAGGTAACGAGTTGAGGACAGAGAAGCCTCTTAAAGAAGAAGTTACAGGTCTGTGAGAGCCAGAAATCTTGCTTGTTTGTAGTTTACCAAATACTTATTTTTCACCATAATTTGCAAATAAATTCATTAAAAATGATTTTCTGGATTTTTTTCTCATTTTGTCTGTCATAGTTGAAGTGTACCTATGATGAAAATTACAGGCCTCTCTCATCTTTTTAAGTGGGAGAACTTGCACAATTGGTGGCTGACTAAATACTTTTTTGCCCCACTATGTTCTGGGATTCATGCAATTGCATTGAGAAGTATACCACCTCAGTCACCGGCTTCATCAATAAATACCTCGAAGTCATCCCCACGGTGACCATACGTACATATCCCAAGAAGCCATGGATGACAGGCAATATTCGCGAAACGCTAGAGCTGCAGCTTTAAAGGAGCGGGACACTAATTTGGACGCTTATAAGAAATCCCGCTATGCCCTCAGACAACCATCAAACAGGCAAAGCGTCAATACAGGACTAAAATTGAATCCTACTACACCGGCTCTGATGCTCGGCGGATGTGGCAGGGCTTGCAAACTATTACAGACTACAAAGGGAAACCCAGCAGTGAGCTGCCCAGTCACTCAAGAATACCAGACGAGCAAAATGCCTTTTATGCTCGCTTCGAGGCAAGCAACACTGAAGCATGCATGAAAGCACCAGCTGTTCCGGACGACTGCGTGATCAGGCTTTCCGTAGCTGGTGTGAGCAAAACCTTTTAAAAAGGTCAGCATTCACAAGGCCAGATGGATTACCAGGTTGTGTACTCTGAGCTTGCGCTGACCAACTGGCAAGTGTCTTCACTGACATGTTCAGCCTGTCACTGTCTGAGTCTTTAATACCAACATGTTTCAAGCATACCACCATAGTCCTTGTGGCCAAGAAAGCAAATGTAACCTTCCTAAATGACTACTGCCCCATAGCACTCTTGTCGCTAGCCATGAAGTGCTTTGAAAGGCTGGTCATGGTTTACATCAACACCATCAACACCATCATCCCGGAAACCCTAGACCCACTCCAATTCGCATACCGCCCCAACAGATGAAGCAATCTCAATTGCATTCCACACTGCCCTTTTTCACCTGTATAAAAGGAATGCCTATGTGAGAATGCTGTTCATTGACTACAGCTCAGCATTCAACACCTTAGTGCCCACAAAGCTTAACACTAAGCTAAAAACCCTGGGACTAAACACCTCCCTATGCAACTCCCTCCTGGACTTTCTGACGGGCCATCCCCAGGTGGTAAGTTTAGGCAACAACACATCTGCCATGCTGATCCTCAACACGGGAGACTCTTAGGGGTGTGTGCTTTGTCCCCTCCTGTACTCCTTGTTCAACCACAACTGAGTGGCCAAGCACGACTCCAACACCATCATTAAGGTTTGCTGATGACACAACAGTGGTAGGCCTGATCACCGACAATGATGAGACAGGCTATAGGGGAACAGGTCAGAGACCTGGCAGTGTGGTGCCAGGACAAAAACCTCTCTTAACGTGAGCAAGAAAAAGGAGCTGATAATTTACTCTTGGAAAAAATGCTCCAAACACACCAAGGCAGTCATGAAGAGGGCACGACAACACCTTTTCACCCTCAGAACAGATTTGGCATGGGCCCACAGATCCTCAAAGTTCTACAGCTGCACCATCAAGATCATCCTGACTAGGGCTGTTGTAGTGACCGTATTACCGCCACATCGGGGGTTACGAGGCAGTCAAATTCCTCCAAGCTCTGATGCTGTTGCTGCTGGTGATTAATAGCCTACCAAACTTGCTAACTGCCTTGTATTCAGCACTCTATTGTCCCTCTAATCACTCTGACATCAATGCAAATGTAATCGAAAATGTAATCGATTTTTTCGAATCATAGTCACACACCTCATGCAGTCTAGCCCATAGGCCTATATGTTTTAATAAGGTTTGTATCACAACTAAAGTGGCCAAATAACTTCTTAAAGATAAGCGCATTAATCCACTTTACAGAGCCTAACTGGCCTATATAATCAGCGCGTGAGTATCAAGTTTGGGGAAGATCATTTTCACCATTAGAATGCACCTTTTAAAAAAAAAGCATTACATTCATAATTGCATTTCTGAACACTTTAGTGTTTTCCGCTAGCTACCAGAATGTGTGCATTGCTGCGCTGATAATGTGAACAAATATATATATATATATTTTTTAAATTTTACCCCCTTTTCTCCCCAATTTCATGGTATCCAATTGTTACTATCTCATCGCTACAACTCCCGTACGGGCTCGGGAGAAATGAAGATTGAAAGACACGCATCCTCCGAAACACAACCCAACCCAACCCAACCCAACCAAGCCGCACTGCTTCTTTAACACATCCAACCCGTTAGCCAGCCGCACCAATGTGTCAGAGGAGACACCGTGCACCTGGCGACCTGGTTAGCGTGCACTGTGCTCGGCCTGCCACGGGAGTCACTGGTGCACAATGAGACAAGGGTATCCCTACCGGCCAAGCCCTCCCTAACCTGGACGACGCTAGGCCAATTGTGTGTCGCCCCAAGGACCTCCCGGCCACGGCCGGCTGCGACAGAGCCCATGCAAGAACCCAGGGTCTCTGGTGGCAGAGCTATCGCTGCAATGCAGTGCAATAGACCACTGCGCCACCCGGGAGGCCCAGAAATCATCATATTAAACATTAATGAAAATACAAGTGTCATACATAATTTAAAACCTCTTGTAACTACACATCCCGGATCCAGGAGCGTAATCATCAACTGACACTAATTAGCATAACATATTCCTATTCATGAAATCACAAGTGAAATATATTGAAACACAGCTTAGCTCATATTTTGAAAATATGCTTTACTGCCAAAGCAAGACAAGCATTTGTGTAAGTTTATCGATAGCCTAGCATAGCATTATGCCTAGCTAGCAGCAGGCAACCTGGTCACGAAAATCAGAAAAGCAATCAAATTAAATTGTTTACCTTTGAGCTTCGGATGTTTTCACTCACAAGACTCCCAGTTAGATAGCAAATGTTCCTTTTTCCCCCAAATATTATTTTTGTAGCCGAAATAACTCCGTTAGTTCTTCACGTTTGGCTGAGATTTCGACCGCAAATTGCGGTCACGACAACGCCAAATAATATTCCAAATTAGCTCCATAATATCGACAGAAACATGGCAATTGTTGTTTATAATCAATCCTCAAGGTGTTTTTCAAATATCTATTCGATAATATATCAACCGGGACAGATGGCTTCTTAGTAGGAAAGAGAGAAACAATGGCCGCATTTGTCCTTTACGCACAAAACACTCTGAGAGACTTCAGCTGACCGTTGACGTTCAGGCTCATTTTTCAAAATAAAAGCCTGAAACTATGTATTGTGACACTAGACACATCAGGGAAGCCATAGAAAAAGGAATCTGGTTGATATCTCATGCACTGCTCAATAGGGACACATAGGAACGCAGAGGTTTCTAAATAAGAGTCACTTCCTGATTGGATTTCTCTCAGGCTTTCGCCTGCAATATCAGTTCTGTTATACTCACAGACAATATTTTTACAGTTTTGGAAACTTTAGAGTGTTTCTATCCTAAACTGTCAATTATATGCATATTCTAGAATCTTGCCCTGACAAAATAGCCCGTTTACTTAGGGAACGTTATTTTTCCAAAAATGAAAATAGTGCCCCCTAGATTGTTAATTCAGCCGCTTTGTCAGATTTCAAAAAGGCTTTACGTTGAAAGCACAACATCTGAGGACAGCACCCCACACACACAAGCATTACATACATTTTCCAACCAAGCAGATGCGTCACGAATGTCAGAAATAGCGATAAAATAAATCACTTACCTTTGTAGATCTTCATCTGGTTGCAATCACAAGGGTCCTAGCTACATAACAAATGGTCCTATTGTTCGATAAAGTCCTTTATATCCCAAAAAAGTATGTTTCAATGGCACGTTTGACTCAGTAATCCACTGGTTTCCCTCGTTAAAAATGCATAAACTTTGTCTATACAAGTCAAGTTCCTAATCAATCCTCGGGTACCCTAATATGTAAATAAATGATAGAATTTAAGACGGACAATACCGGAGACCATTACCGGAGATAAATAACGAAGTACGCGCACTCACCGGAAAGCAGATGAAAACACTTCAGCCAAATGGGAGCCACTAAGAAAAACTACAAATTATAGCTCATTTTTCAAAAAACAAGGACTTTTGACATCTAGCGTAAGCCCTAGGAACTGCAATCTGGGAGGACCTCCTTTTATATTCCCATTCCCAGCCATTGTAATCAGAGGTGGGCTGAAAAAAAATCTTTCTGGATGGATTGTCCTCGGGTTTTTGCCTGCCATATCAGTTCTGTTATACTCACAGACATTATTTTAACCGTTTTGGAAGCTTTGGAGTGTTTTCTATCCAATACTACCATTTAAATGCATATCCTAGCTTCTGGGCCTGAGTAACTGGCAGGTTACTTTGGGCACCTCATTCATCCAAACTTCCGAATACTGCCCCCTAGCCCAAATAAGTTATTTCTCTCACAGAATAGAATCGGTCAACTTTTGTACTATGGGGGAAAGTAGATTGACATAGGCTAGTGCTTTTGCTGTTCGTTAGGCCTACTCATCTTTTTGACTGACGAAAAGTAAATGTGGACAGTTCATCCAATATCTTAAATTTGCACCTCGGATAAGGACCCGCGCAGTTGCGTCCCCAATCTTAACTTGTAGCCTGTGAGAAAGACCTGATCATGTGACAGAACGCAGTGTGAGTGAGATACTTTTGATTGTGCAGCACCTTCAGGGAGAAGGGCACAATGCAGCACTCCAGGCCACAAAAGGCATGGATTCAAGGTATTATCAAGTTCTTGTGAAATCGTGAATTAGAGACTGCTGTAGTGTGTACAGCCTACCCAAAAAACAAAGCAGAGCTCATGCCTTTCAAGCAACTTTTTTCTAATCATTAGTCTCATCATGCAGGCTTATAATATATAAAAAATCTAAACATATAGCCCAATGTTTGCAGAACAACAAAAGTTACATTAATAACTCTAAATTAAGCATATAGGAGTACCACTTTCTTTGTTAACAGCTCAACACAGAATAGCCACGTGCGCACTCCCTCAAATAATTTGGAGAAAATATTTATATATTTTTCAGCTTTGTTCAATTGAATTCTTTATACTATAAAATAATACAATATAATGCAACGGAATTATAAGCAAATCTTGTCTGCTAAATGAACAAGTGTAGCCCACACCATTTGGCATAGTCACATCAGGACCTAACATAAGGACAACTCAGAGTATGCTATTTTTTTCTTCTGAAATCGACTACATTTTCTTCATATCATGTTTCTGGACCTGTCTAAAATAAATAATGGATTTATTGTGAAGGTGTAGGCTACATTACATGGATTTATGAGATGTGTTTAAATGGCTTGTGTGGAAGCCAGGAGATGCTAAATGTGTTTATGTTAATTAACAGTCAATTACCATGAGACTGCCAGTTATTTGCTTGACAATCACCAGCTGATGAAATTTGGTGACTGCCACAGCCCTAATCCTGACCGGTTACATCACTGCCTGGTATGGCAACTGCTCATCATCCGTCCGTAATGCGCTATATAGGGTAGTGCTTATGGCCCAGGTCATCACAGCATGGGGCCAAATAATTAAAGTTACAAGAAGGGTCAAAGTCCCTCTATCTCAGCGCATCGACATTGGAATGTCCTTTCTAGTATTTCTAATTTTATATATAAGGTAAGGTGACCAATACCTTTATTTTTTACTGGGCCTCGTGAAGCGCTCCTCACACAGAGACTCAGCTGTAATAATATTCATGGCCTGATTAATTTATCAAACCCATTGTTGTTTTCACAGAGCAGAACAGTACGTTGGGGTTATGTAATGTAATGTAATGTGTGTCAACATACACACACACCGTGTCAATTAATCGTTCCGTGCCGTTGTGTCTGGGATGACTCCATCATAGCAGACCGACAGAGCAAGGCTTATGGAACAGCCTGTAACAGTGATTTTGATTAAGAGCACATGAAGAAACCACAGAAATGAAAACATGACATCAGTGTGTGAGGGTAGCCATGACAATGAGCAGGCTCCGTGGTTACAGTGGAGCACAGGGGGTCTGATGTTATGTCTCACCATCACTGACGCAGTGCTCAAAGACCAGCTTGGGGTTTGTGTTTCTCCAAATTACTCCATATTTTTCAGTGATTATGTTCTCTGAAATATGTTTCTTGGACAACCCTATGCTGACAATCACAAGTCTAACTTTCTTGAGATTAATAGAGGTGTGCCCCAGGGTTCCATTTTAGCTCCTGTGTTGTTCTCAATTTTATTAATGATTTGGGAAATGGGATGCAACCAGCAAAGTTACATCTATATGCAGATTATACAGTTATATATTAATGTGCTCCTTCTCTGGTTCATGCTGTTGAATAGCTCCAGATTGCTTTTCAGTCACAGCAGGCCTCCCTTTATGGTCATAAACTGGTCTTGAATGTACAAAAAACTAAATTCATGACCTTTACCAGAGCTAAAACTCTGCCAGAGAATGTTAGCATTGTCACATCTGGTGGATTATCCATTGAAAAAGTATCATCCAACCAAATACCTAGGTATTTGGTTGGATGACAAGTTGTTCTTTAAAGTTCATGTGGATAATCTTGTGGCAAAGCTTAAATTGAAATTGGGTTTTATTTTCGTAATAAGGCTTGTTTCCCGCTTATGGCTAGAAAGAAGCTTGTTCAGGCCACTTTTCTCTCTGCAATTGATTATGACGACCTGTTGAATATGCTTGCAGCCTCCTTTGTTTATCATGCATCCTTGCACTTTATTACAAATGCCAAGTCGCTCACCCACCATTGCACATTGTACCAAATGGTAGGTTGGACCTCACTTTATATGCGCAGAAAGATTTGTATGTGTTCATCTACAAAGACCTTTTGGGTAAACTCCCTCTTTACCTCTGTAGTCTGGTCTCCTTCACCAGCAGTTACCATACCCGGTCTGCTAGGTGGTTGCTACTTAAAGTCCCCAGGACTTGTATGTTTTAATTATGTAATGTATTGATTGTCGCTGCCTGCTTGGCCAGGTCTCCCTTGAAAAAGACACTCTGGGTCTCAATGGGCTTTTCATGGTTAATTAAAAAAATAAGCATATCTTATCTTAAGTGGTTACCATGAGTTTATGAAAGCATAGCACCAAGAGGTTGGCCTCTTGTGGTTATTCCTAACCAAGATATATGACACTCAACTCAAAATAATATTGGAGTCAAAAGTTTACTAGCCTCTATTCCCCTCCCCTTATCTCTGTTACACTCTTGGAAAGAAAGGTGCTATCTAAAACCTAAAAGTGTTCTTCGGATTTCCTCATAGGAGAACCCTTTGAAGAAACCTTTTTGGTTCCAGGTAGAACCATTTCCACAGAGTGATCTACATGGAACCCAAAAGGGTTCTCCCTGGGGACGACCGAAGAATCTGTTTGGAACCTTTTTTAGGTAACAATGGACACACTCAGGTCAGCACTCACTTCCGCCTGTAAAGTGTACTGATTTAAACCCCCATACCCACAAGCTCAAAGACAAGACCAAATGCATAGAATGCTCTCTCTCTCTCGCCTAGTTTGAGTTTGTTTCGCTGTCTAGTCTGGTATGTTGCGCTGTGATCCTGGCCTGATGTTGTCTGTGTAGTCTGCCATGAGCCTGACACATAGTAAATGGGAAAATGCTCTCTAGACATTTACAATTTAATAATGGCCCATTTGGAGGGCTGGGTTTAGTTGGTGGAAATTAGATACATTTTTTTATTTCTCCTTCAGTGGTCCAACTTAGTTTCACCTATTCGACTCCAAAATAAACATTCTTTCTTAAATCGTGGCATATCTGGGCTGAGTGAGTGTGAACATTTGGGGCATCAGATGCAGCCAACTTTTCTTACGTATTTCCATGAGTCCATTTGTCTTGCTTGTCATAGGTTGCTGTTGCTGGACTGTGAAATTGAAAGTTAATCACTATGGCATGTAGAAAGAGTACAGTACACATCCATTATGCTGTTTGCATCAATGAGGCTGATCCTCTGTTGGGTACAGGTGGTTTTATACAACGGGTGGGTATAATTCTGGATGCTGATTGATTAAAACCACAATCCAACCAGTGTCTATTCCACAATTTACCACCGGCAAAATCTGTGACGTTGAAATGCCTATTTACTCTGTTCCATCTGACTGCGCAAACCACTGTCTCATCAGCTCAATTTACAGTGCATACAGAAAGTATTCAGACCCGTTCCCTTTTTACACATTGTGTTACGTTACAGCCTTATTCTAAAATGTACAAAATAATTGTTTCCCCTCATCAATCTCCACACAATACCCAATAATGACAATGCGAAAAGAGTTTTAGAAATGTTATCAAATGTATAAAAAAATATATATTTAAAAAATACCTTACTTACATAACAGTTAAGACCCTTTGCTATGAGACACGAAATTGTACACAGGTGCATCCTCTTTCCATTGTTAATCAAATCAAATGTATTTATATAGCCCTTTTTACATCAGCTGATATATCAAAGTGCTGTACAGAAACCCAGCCTAAAACACCAAACAGCAAGCAATTCAGGTGTAGAAGCAGAGTGGCTAGGAAAAACTCCCTAGAAAGGCCAAAACCTAGGAAGAAACCTAGAGAGGAACCAGGCTATGAGGGGTGGCCAGTCCTTTTCTGGCTGTGCCAGGTGGAGATTATAACAGAACATGGCCAAGATGTTCAAATGTTCATAAATTACCAGCATGGTCAAATAATAATAATCACACTAGTTGTCGAGGGTGCAACAAGTCAGCACCTCAGGAGTAAATGTCAGTTGGCATTTCATAGCCGATCATTGAGAGTATCTCTGCCGCTCCTGCTGTCTCTAGAGAGTTGAAAACAGCAGGTCTGGGACAGGTAGCACGTCCTGTGAACAGGTCAGGGTTCGATAGCCGCAGGCAGAACAGTTGAAACTGGAGCAGCAGTATGGGGACAGCAAGGAGTCATCATGCCAGGTAGTCCTGAGGCATGGTTCTAGGGCTCAGGTCCTCCGAGAGAGAGAAAGAAACAAAGAGAGAAAGAGCGAAAGGGAGAATTAGAGAGAACATATTTAAATGTACAGTCACCGGAAAAGTCACCGGATAAGACAGGAGAAATACTCCAGATATAACAGACTGACCCTAGCCCTACGACACAAACTACTGCAGAATAAATACTGGAGGCTGAGACAGGAGGGGTCAGGAGACACTGTGGCCCCATCCGATGATACCCCTGGACAGGACCAAACAGGCAGCATATAACCCCACCCACTTTGTCAAAGCACAGCCCCCCACAACACTAGAGGAATATTTTCAACCACCATCTTTGTGAGTATAGCCCACAAAGATCTCCGCCACGGCACAACCCAAGGGGGGGTCGCCAACCTAAACAGGAAGACCACGTCAGCGACTCAACCCACTCAAGTGATGCACCCCTCCTAGGGACGGCATGTACGAGCACCAGTAAGCCAGTGACTCAGCCCCTGTAATAGGGTTAGAGGCAGAGAATCCCAGTGGAGAGGGGGGAACCGGCCAGACAGAGACCGCAAGGGCGATGTGTTAATCCAGAGCCTTTCCGTTCACCTTCACACTCCTGGGCCAGACTAAACTCAATCATATGACCTACTGAAGAGATGAGTAGGCAGACCATTCCATAAAAATTGAGCTCTATAGGAGAAAGCCCTGCCTCCAGCTGTTTGCTTAGAAATTCTAGGGACAATTAGGAGGCCTGCGTCTTGTGACCATAGCATAAGTGTAGGTATGTACGGCAGGACAAAATCAGAAAGATATGTAGGACCAAGCCCATGTAATGCTTTGTAGGTTAGCAGTAAACCTTGAAATCAGCCCTTGCCTTAACAGGAAGCCAGTGTAGGGAGGCTAGCACTGGAGT
Source organism: Oncorhynchus clarkii lewisi (assembly GCF_045791955.1). Classification (NCBI taxonomy): domain Eukaryota; kingdom Metazoa; phylum Chordata; class Actinopteri; order Salmoniformes; family Salmonidae; genus Oncorhynchus; species Oncorhynchus clarkii. Next base: position 51,224,484 of record NC_092156.1, read on the forward strand.
AATATGATAATTTTCGAGGGTTCTCGTCAGGATTCTAGCAGCCGTATATATCACTAACTGAAGTGTATTTAGCGCTTTATCCGGGTAGCTGGAAAGTAGAGCATTGCAGTAGCTTAACCTAGAAGTAACAACACCATAGGGTCCAGAGTAACGCCGAGGTCCTTCACAGTTTTATTTGAGACGACTGTACAACCATCAAGATTAATTGTCAGATTCAACAGAAGATCTTTGTTTCTTGGGACCTAGAACAAGCATCTCTGTTTTGTTCGAGTTTAAATGTAGAAAGTTTGCAGCCATCCACTTCCTTATGTCTGAAATACAGGCTTCTAGCAAGAACAATTTTGGGGCTTCACCATGTTTTATTGAACTGTACAGCTTTGTGTCTTCTGCATTGCAGTGAAAGTTAACATTATGTTTTCGAATGACATCCCCAAGAGGTAAAATATATAGTGAAAACAATAGTGGTCCTAAAACGGAACCTTGAGGAACACCGAAATGTACAGTTGATTTGTCAATGGACAAACCATTCACAGAGACAAATCGATATCTTTCAGACATATAAGATCTAAACCAGGCCGGAACTTGTCCGTGTGGACTAATTTGGGTTTCCAATCTCTCCAAAATAATGTGGTGATCGATGGTATCAAAAGCGGCACTAAGATCTAGGAGCACGAGGACAGATACAGAGCCTCGGTCTGACGCCATTAAATGGTAATTTACCACCTTCACAAGTGCAGTCTCAGTGCTACGATGGGGTCTAAAACCAGACTGAAGCATTTCGTATACATTGTTTGTCTTCAGGAAGGCAGTGAGTTGCTTCGCTGCAGCTTTTTCAAACAATTTATAGAGGAATGGAAGATTCAATATAGGCCGATAGTTTAGGTTTGGCTTTTTCAAGAGAGGCTTTATTACTGCCACTTTTAGTGAGTTTGGTACACATCCGGTGGATAGAGAGCTGTTTATTATGTTCAACATAGGAGGGCAAAGCACACGAAGCAGCTCTTTCAGTAGTTTAGTTGGAATAGGGTCCAGTATGCAGCTTGAAGATTTAGAGGCTATCATTACTTTCATCATTGTGTCAAGAGATATAGTACTAAAACACTTGAGTCTCCCTTGATCCTAGGTCCTGGCAGAGTTGTGCAGACTCAGGACAACTGAACTTCGGAGGAATACGCAGATTTAAAGGGTCATGATCTTTTTCCTCAGAAGTTCATTAATTTATCCTTGGGGAATGCTGCTTTTTTAGTTAGCTTTGCGACTTTATCAAAATACATTTTGGATTGTTCTTATCTTCCTCAATTAAGTTGGAAAAATAGGATGATCGAGCAGCAGTGAGGGCTCATCGATACTGCACGGTACTGTCTTTCAAGCTAGTCGGAAGACTTCCAGTTTGGTGTGGCGCCATTTCCGTTCCAATTTTCTGGAAGCTTGCTTCAGAGCTCGGGTATTTTCTGTTTACCAGGGAGCTAGTTTCTTATGACAAATGTTTTTCGTTTTTAGGGGTGCAACTGCATCTCGAGTATTGCGCAAGGTTAAATTGAGTTCCTCAGTTAGGTGGTTAACTGATTTTTGTCCTCTGATGTTGTCAAGTATCTCCCCAAGGAGAAGTTGGTGTGGAGTCAGGCGCAAGAGAGAGCAAATTTGAAGAGGGCATTTTATTAACAAGTCCAAAGAACAGGCACAGGACTACAACAGCCTCAAAACAACCGGACACCGTCTAGAAAACCGTCTAAAAAACACCTATTCAACAGAACACAAGAAAACGCAACCCAAACAAAATGACATAACGTAACAATCCCGCACAAAACCCAGAGGGTATGGCGAGATTAAAATACCCCGCCTAATTACCTTAAATCGAACGAAGGTGAAACACAAGACAGACATAACCAAATGAAAAGGAAAAAGGATCGGTGGCAGCTAGTAGACCGGCGACGACGACCGCCGAGAGCCGCCCGAACAGTGAGAGGAGCCACCTTTGGTAGAAGTCGTGACAGACTGTCTGAGAATTTATAGCATGACTTTTGATGCTCCTTAGTTGGGGTCGGAGCAGATTATTTGTTGTGATTGCAAACGTAATAAAATGGTGGTCCGATAGTCCAGGGTTATGAGGAAAAACATTAAGATCCATAACATTTATTCTATGGGACAAAACTATGTCCAGAGTATGACTGTGGCAGTGAGTAGGTCCAGAGACATGTTGGACAAAACCCACTAATGGCGCCGAAAGCCTTTTTTAGTGAGTCTGTGGACTATTCCATGTGAATATTAAAGTCACCAAAAATTATAATATTATCTGCTATGACTACAAGGTCCGATAGGAACTCAGTGAGGAACGCTGTATATGGCCCAGGAGGCCTGTAAACGGTAGCTAAAAAAAGTGATTGTGTAAGCTGCATAGATTATGACTAGAAGATCAAAAGATGAAAACATTTTTTTTTTTTGTAAGTTGAAATTTGCTATCGTAAATGTTAGCAACACCTCCGCCTTTGCGGGATGCACGGGGGGATATGGTCACTAGTGTAACCAGGAGGTGAGGCCTCTTTAACACAGTAAATTCATCAGGCTTAAGCCATGTTTCAGTCAGGCCATCACATCAAGATTATGTGATCAGTGATTAGTTCATTGACTATAACTGCCTTGGAAGTGAAGGATCTATCATTAAGTAGCCCTATTTTGAGATGTGAGGTATCACGATCTCTTTCAATAATGTCAGGAATGGAGGAGGTCTTTATTCTAGTGAGATTGCTAAGGCGAAAAGCGACATGTTTAGTTTTGCCCAACCTAGCTCGAGGCACAGACACGGTCTCAATGGGGATAGGTGAGCTGACTACACTGACTGTGCTAGTGACAAACTCCACTAAGCTGGCAGGCTGGCTAACAGCCTGCTGCCTGGCCTGCACTCTATTTCATTGTGGAGCTAGGGGAGTTAGTGCCCTGTCTATGTTAGTAGATAAGATGAGAGCACCCCTCCAGCAAGGACGGAGTCCGTCACTCCTCAACAGGCCAGGCTTGGTCCTGTTTGTGGGTGAGTCCCAGAAAGAGGGCCAATTATCTACCAATTATATATTTTGGGAGGGGCAGAAAACAGTTTTCAACCAGCGATTGAGTTGTGAGACTCTGCTGTAGAGCTCATCACTCCCCCTAACTGGGAGGGGGCCAGAGACAATTACTCGATTAGTACACATCTTTCTAGCTGATTTACATGCTGAAACTAACATCTTTGGTGCCGACGTGGATAACAAGATCTCCATAATCGCCAGTTTTAGCCTTAGCCAGCACCATCTTCAGATTAGCCTTAACGTCGGTAGCCTGCCCCCTGGTAAACAGTGAGAGCTGGATGATTAGTTTTAAGTCTAACACTGCGGGTAATGGAGTCGCCAATGACCAGGGTTTTCAATTTGTCAGAGCTAATGGTGGGAGCTAATGGTGGGAGCCATAACGGGAAGAAGTAGAGACCAGAGAAGGCTCGGCCTTTGACTCCGACTCGCTGCTTAACTTCTTATGGCTGAGATCCCGTTACCGGGAGCGATATAACAACAGCAAGTGATAGTACAGGGCGCCATATTCAAAAGAACAGAAATCTCATAATTAAAATTCCATAAACATGCATGTGTCTTATATCTTTTCAAGGTAGTCTTGTTGTTAATCCCAGCACAGTGTCCGATTTCAAATAGGATTTACAGGGAAAGCACCACAAACTATTATGTTAGCTCACCACCTCACTAAAATACACAGCCAATTTTACCAGCCAAAGAGAGAGAGAAAAAGCACAGAGATAAAATAAATCACTAACCTTTGATAATCTTCATCAGATGACACTCATAGGACTTCATGTTACACAATACATGCATGTTTTGTTTGATAAAGTTCATATTTATATCAGAAAATCTGAGTTTACATTGGAGCATTCCATTCACTAGTTCCAAAAACATCCAGTGATTTTGCATAGCCACATCATTCAACAGAAATACTCATCATAACTGTAGATGATAATACAAGTTATACACATTGAATTATAGATATACCTCTCCTTAATGCAACCCCTGTGTCAGATTTCAAAAAAAAAATACGGAAAAAGAAACACATGCAATAATCTGAGATGGCGCTCAGAACAATAGAAAAATTAGTCTCCATGTTGGAGTCAACAGAAACCAGAAAGTACATAAATGTTTCCTTACCTTTGATGAACTTCATCAGAATGCAGTCCTAGGAATCCCAGGTCCACAATAAATGCTTGATTTGTTCAATAATGTCCGTCAATTATGTCCAATTAGCTACTTTGGTTAGTGCATTTGGTAAACATTTCCAAAGTCACAAAGCGCGTCCACTATAACATGACGAAATCTCCAAAAGTTTCGTAACAGTCAGTAGAAACATGTCAAACGATGTACCGAATCAATCTTTAGAATGTTGTTTACATACATCTTGAATAACGTTCCAACCGGAGAATTAGAATGACTTCAAATGAGCGGTGGAACGCAGGTCCTTCCCTTGTGAACGCGCATAGTGAAAGCATGGTCAACTCGTGGCAGTGGTGACTATTTCCTGTCTCATTCGACCCCCCTTCACATTAGAGTCATCAGACAAAGTTCTATTGACTGTTGACATCTAGTGGAAGATGTAGGAAGTGAAAACTCATCCATATCTCGCAGTAATTTCAATGAGAGCAAGGTTGAAAATCTGCCACCCCCAGATAAAAATCCAAACAGGAAGTGGAATTTGTCAGGTTTTTGCCTGCAATATGAGTTCTGTTATACTCAGACATAATTCAAACAGTTTTAGAAACATCAGAGTGTTTTCTATCCAATACTAATAATAATATGCATATATTAGCAACTGAGACTGAGGAGCTGGCCGTTTACATTGGGCACCTTTTCATGCAAGCTACTCAATACTGCCCCTGCAGCCATAAAAAGTCAATAGGAGAACCGGTTGAAAGTTTCTGTCGGCTGAATGAGCGACACCGGTTGAGCATTCCTACAGCATTTCCCTCCAGAAGCCATGAGAAAGTTGTCCGGCTGCGGGGACCGTGCGAGGGGATTTATACTAACGTTACTATCTGTACTTAATGGTGGCACAGATGCCGTTTCATCCTTTCCTACACTGAAATTACCCTTGCCTAACTATTGCGTCTGAAGCTGGGCTTGCAGCACAGCTATTCTCGCCGTATGGCGATTGTTCTCCTGTATATTATGAGTACAGCAACTGCAATTAGAAGGCATCATGTTAATGTTACTACTTAGCTTTGGCTGTTGGAAGTCCTGATGAACCAAGTCCAGAAAACGTCCAGAGTGAAAAAGTTGAATGAAAAAAAGTTGAGTGAGGGAAAAACTAAAAATATAAACGGTAATTAAAAAGTAAAAACTGTAAAGTTGTCAGGTAGCAAAGTAAGGTTGGTAGCAAAACGCACAGCAGCACGTAAACAAGTCTGCATGTTGTGACCGGAAATGACAAGCGTGAAATGTGAATTAAAACCAAGCCATCATCCTTGAGGTGTTTCTACAACTTGATTGGAGTCCACCTGTGGTAAATTCAATGGATTGTACATGATTTGGAAAGATACACACCTGTCTATATAAGGTCCCACAGTTGATAGTGCATGTCAGAGCAAAAACCAAGCCATGAGGTCGAAGGAATTGTCATTAGAGTGCTGAGACAGGGTTGTGTTGAGGCATAGATCTGGGGAAGGGTACCAAAAAAAGTCTGCAGCATTGAAGTTCCCCTAGAACACAGTGGTTTCCATCATTCTTAAATTGAAGGAGTTTGGAACTCCCAAGAAGCTGGCCGCCCGGCAAAACTGAGCAATCGAAGGAGAAGGGCATTGGTCAGGGATGTGACCAAGAACCCAATGGTCACTCTGACAGAGCTCCAGAGTTCCTCTGTGGAGATGGGAGACCCTTAAAGAAGGACAAACATCTCTGCAGCATTCCTCCAATCAGGCCTTTTATGGGAGAGTGGCCAGATGGAAGCCACTCCTCAGTAAAAGGCACATGACAGCCTGTTTGGAGTTTCCCCAAAGGCACCTAACGGACTCGCAGACCATGAGAAACAAGATTCTCTGGTCTGATGAAGCCAAGATTGAGCTCTTTGGCCTGAATTCCAAGCATCACGTCTGAGGAATCCTTGCACCATCCTTATGGTGAAGCATGGTGGTTGCAGCATCATGCTGTGGGGATGTTTTTCAGCGGCAGGGACTGGGAGACTAGTTAGGATCGAGGTAAAGATGAACAGCGGCAAAGTACAGAGAGATCCTTGATGAAAACCTGCTCCAGAGCGCTCAGGACCTCAGACTGGGGTGAAGGTGCACCTTCCAACAGGACAACAACCCTAAGCACACAGCCAAGACAACGCAGGAGTGGCTTCGGGACAAGTCTCTGAATGGCCTTGAGTGGCCCAGCCAAAGGCTGGACTTGAACCCGATCGAACATCTCTGGAGAGACCTGAAAATAGCTATGCAGCAACGCTCCCCATCCAACCTGACAGAGCTTGAGAGGATCTGCAGAGAATAATGGGAGAAACTCCCCAAATACAGATGTGACAAGCTTGTATCGTCATACCAAATATGATTCTAAGCTGCAATCGCTGCCAAAGGTGCTTCAACAAAGTACTGAGTAAACGGTCTGAATATTTATGTAAACGTAATTTCAGTTTATTAATACATTTGCAAAAACGTCTAAACCTGTTTTTTCTTTTTTGTTATGGGGTATCGTGTGTAGATTGATGAGGAAAACAAATAAGTGTATACAATATAGAATAAGGCTGTAATGTAACAAAATGTGGAAAAAGTCAAGTGTTCTGAATACTTTCCGAATGCACTGTATATAGTATATCTACACTGTGAAACGCATCTAGAAATGATCTCCCATTTCTTCTAGACTAGCATTTGGTTTTCAACAGCACACATTTTGTAATAACCTTGCTATCTGTCTCTGACATTTTCAAGACTGTTTCAATATTGAAATTAGATCTCCAGATATCCTATGGTAATGAACGTGTCAGGAGTCGGGACAGGACAGACAAGGCTGGCAGCTTTTCTCAGCTCCTCGAAATCATGAATCAGCATCATTTTTATGGATAAACAGTATACAAAGAAATGTCAATAGAAAAACAGGAAATGCAGCTAGTCCGCTGTCATTCCAGCTTTAGTTTGAATTGATTGTGTTAGCTGTGTAGTCTCTTCTCAGCAGTGGCCTGACAAAAGAGCTAAACCAGGCGAAATCACACACCATTATTAGCTCATTGTTATGGAGGTTTCCCCCCCAAAATTACTAGAAAACAGACTAAACAAATGCAAATGCAGCTACTTTAGTGTTATTCTGGCTGCACTGTTTGACGTGACTGTGTTACTCTATGTTGGCTAACTAGCAAGCATGGGATAAGAACGTTGCCAGCCATCATAGCAACGGAACATTTACAACGAACGACTGGATCGCGTCCTTAGAACGATCAGCCGGCTTGGGTAGCAATCGAGCACACAGCCATGCAATCTCCATAGACAAACATTGGCAGTAGAATGGCCTTATTTAAGAGCTCAGTTACTTTTAACGTTGCACCGTCATTTGGATGCCACCTTTACAACAAGTCAGTTTGTCAAATTTCTGCCCTGTTAGAGCTGCACTGGTCAACTGTAGTGCTGTTATTGTAAAGTGGAAACTTTTAGGAGCAACAACGGATCAGCCACGAATTGGTAGGCCACACAAGGCTCACAGAACGGGACTGCCAAGTGCTGAAGTGCATAGCGCATAAAAATTGTTTGTCCTCGGTTGCAACACTCACAATCGAGTTCCAAACTGCCTCTGGAAGCAACGTCAGCACAATAACTGTTTGTTGGGAGAATCATGAAATGGTTTCCATGGCCGAGCACCCGCACACATGCCTAAGATCACCATACGCAATGCCAAACGTCTGCTGGAGTGGTTTTAAGCTCACCGTCATTGGACTCTAGAGCAGTGGAAACACAATCTCTGGAGTGATTTCAATGTTTCACCATCTAGCAGTCCGACGGACGAATCTAGGTTTGGCGGATGCCAGGAGAACGCTACCTGCCCCAATGCATAGTGAGAACTGCAAAGTTTGGTGGAGGAGGAATAATGGTCTGGGGCTGTTTTTTAGGGTTCGGGCTAGGCCCCTTAGTTCCAGTGAAGGGAAATCTTAATGCTACAGCATGCAATGACATTCTAGACAATTCTGTGCTTCCAACTTTTGGCAACAGACACAACAATTCAATGAAATTGTATTTGTCACATGCGCCAAATACTACAGTTGTAGACCTTACAGTGAGATGATTACTTACAAGCCCATAACCAACAATGCAGTTCTAAGAAAAATAAGTGTTGGGTAAAAAATAGATAAGTAAGAAATGTGAAATAAATTAAAGAGCAGCAGTAAAATTACAGTAGCGAGCCAGGGGGTACCAGTACAGAGTCAATGTGAGGGGACACAGGTTAGTCGATGTAATTGAGGTAATATATACATGTAGGTAAAGTTAGGTCAAGTATCGGGGTCCCGCTAGCGGGACATCTTCCGGTGAAGCTGGAGGGCGCTCAATTCAAATAAATTCTAATATTTATAATAGATTTTAAACATTTAGGTACATATCAGTGTCTTATATCGGCTGAAAGCTTAAATTCTTGTTAATCTAACTGCACTGTCCGATTTACATTAGCTATTACAGCGAAAACATGCCATGCGATTGTTTGAGGAAGGCGCCCCACATCAAAATACATTTTCCCCGGCATAGGTTTCATACATTCACATATAAAGATGAAATATTCACTTACTTTTTGAAACTCTTCCTCTGATTTGTCATCCAAAGGGTGCCAGCTATAACATGTAGTGTTGTTTTGTTAGATAAAATGCTTCTTTATATCCCAAAACGTCTGTTTAGTTGGCGCCATCGATTTGAGTTATCCACTTGTTCAACTTGCAGGGAAATTAATCCGAAAATCTACCCCTAGTCAAAATACATTTCTATTTACTCCTCAGATACCCTAAAATGTAATCAAACTATAATATTTAATATTTCAATTCATTGAATCCAGGGAGCTATTTTACAATATGACCTTTCTCTTGTATTTCTAAGAGGGTGGTCTCTCAAAAAAAAAAAATCTGGTTTGTGTTTCTTTGGATTTTCTCCTACCATAAATATTGTGTTATCTTCTCCTACATTATTTAACATTTCTACAAACTTCAAAGTGTTTTCTTTCCAATGGTACCAATTATATGCATATCCTGGCTTCAGGGCCTGGGCTATTTACTTTTTTGTGTGAATTTTTCTCCCCAATTTCATTGTATCCAATTGTTTAGTAGCTACTATCTTGTCTCATCACTACAACTACAACTCCCGTACTGGCTCGGGAGAGACGAAGGTTGAAAGTCATGCGTCCTCCGATACACAACCCAACCAAGCCGCACTGCTTCTTAACACAGCGCCATCCAACCCGGAAGCCAACCGCACCAATGTGTCAGAGGAAACACCGTGCACCTGGCAACCTTGGTTAGCGCGCACTGCGCCCGGGCCGCCACAGGAGTCGCTGGTGCGCGATGAGACAAGGATTTCCCTACCGGCCAAACCCTCCCTAACCCGGACGTCGCTAGGCCAATTGTGCGTTGCCCCACGGACCTCCCGGTCGCAGCCGGTTACTACAGAGCCTGGGCGCGAACCCAGAGTCTCTGGTGGCGCAGCTGGCGCTGCAGTACAGCGCCCTTAACCACTGCGCCACCCGGGAGGCCCATAGGCAGTTTACTTTGAGCACATCATTCAGGCGGAAATGGAGAAAAAAGAGACCTAGCCCTAAGAAGTTAAAGTGACTATGCATAGATAAAGGGTGGGGGCGGGACAATGCAAATAGTCCGGGTAGCCATTTGATTAGCTGTTCATGAGTCATATGACTTGGGGATAAAAGATGTTAAGAAGCCTTTTGGACCTAATCTGCGGAATCAGAGAGAACATATGACTAGGGTGGCTGGAGTCTTTGACCATTTTTAGGACCTTCCTCTGATACCGCCTGGTATAGAGGTCCTGGATGGCATAAAGCTTGGTCCCAGTGACGTACTGGGCCGTACGCACTACCCTTTGTAGTGCCTTGTGGTTCCGCAACCGAGCAGTTGCCATACCAGGCAGTGATGCAACGAGTCAGGATGCTCTCAATGGTGCAGAAGTACAACTTTTTAAGGATCTGAGGACCCATGCCAAATCTTTTCAGTCTCCTGAGGGGGAATAGGCTATGTGGTGCCCTCTTCACGACTGTCTTGGGGTGTTTGGATCATGATAGTTTGTTGGTGATGTGGGCACCATGGAACTTGATGCTCTCAACCTGCTCCCTACAACCCCGTCAATTAGAATGGGCCCGTGCTCGGTCCTCCTTTTCCTGTAGGCCACAATCACCTCCTTTGTCTTGAACACGTTTAGAGAGAGGTTGTTTTCCTGGCATCACACTAACAGGTCTCTGACCACCTCCCTATAGGCTGTCCCATCGTGATCCTAGTGATGGGAAAGCTTCCCTTGGCACCCATGAATACTATCACTCTATCTATCTCTACAGAGGTGTTTTCACCCCAGCAGCCACATCACTCTCCACCACATGGCCTCAAACTGCACCGTTTTGTTTCTCTCTGTCGCCTTTCAACTTTTAGATAATAAAGTATTTGACTTTTACATTGTGTTAATTAACAATGGTTAATTCTCTAATTTAGATTTTTTTTATATATGTTTTTTTCAAGATGATTGACCAAAAAAAGTATTGTCCAACCCATCGGGCATCTCATTGTACCCTCATATGCCATGTCTTGAAATATGCATATATACGGATTAAAAGTACATTTACATTGTAACACTTCTGATAGCCAACTTTCAAACTTCGCCCATCATTTTTAGACTTCATAGCATTCCCAGATGGGATGGATTATTGAGTGACTGTTAGTTTTACACTTACTGTAAGACATGACTCTGCCGTTGTGCTGTAGAATTTGTGAATTTTGTCTTGTGGAATCAATTTTCTATAAATTAGTTTGTACTGGATTAAGTTACAAGTGGTTCCAATAGTTTCTATTTTTTCTAAGAGATAGTCAGTTGGATAGGTTCTCTGCAGGGTGTTGTATATCTTACCTATCATGTGAATATAATTTTCTCACCCAAATAGGACACCCTCAAAATTTCTTGATATGAAACTTTTAAGTTGCATGTATTTGAACATATCTACATTGATCATGGAAATAAATGTGTTCTATACCTTTAGTTTTCTATACCTTTCATGTGGACCAATTTATTAGTGAATTCTGAAAAGCTATACAAGGATTGTTCCATAAGGTTGTGTTTTTAGGGAGTGATTTTGGCTTCATTGTCTTACATATTGTTAAAGTGCTCTTAACTATGAAGTTGTTCATCTTCATAGCTTCATCCTTTGAAAATAGACACGTGAAAAGATTCTGGGGAAGAGCATGCCCCAACATTCTTAATTTTAGACCACACTACGGCATGGAAAACAAACTCTGGGGGAGCTGTATCATCTGGTATCTCACTTTAACGAGAACACTGAAGCAAACCTTTTTCTCTTTGTAACCTACTTACTTGTCTCATGCCTGCTCTGAACATAAAAGTATCTGATATTGTGATTATGTTATTGTAACACAGTCTATTCAAGATGATATATTTTGAATACAGTTGTCATGCATCTATTTATTTTGAATAGTGGTTACAGAAAGTTTAATGAGTTAATTCAGAAGAAAAACAGCTTCCTATGGCCTCTGTGAACCCTAGCCAAAATGGTGAAAAATCTGGTTATATGCCCTTGAACAAAGCACTTAACCCTAATTTGTTCTGTAAAACTACGGCTTACCCCCTAAACAACACATTTCAAATCAAATCAAATGTATTTGTCACATACACATGGTTAGCAGATGTTAATGCGAGAGTAGCGAAATGCTTGTGCTTCTAGTTCCGACAATGCGGTAATAACCAACGAGTAATCTAACCTAACAATTCCAAAACTACTACCTTATACACACAAGTGTAAAGGGGATAAAGAATATGTACATAAAGATATATGAATGAGTGATGGTACAGAACGGCATAGGCAAGATGCAGTGGATGGTATCGAGTACAGTATATACATATGAGATGAGTAATGTATGTAAACAAAGTGGCATAGTTTAAAGTGGCTAGTGATACATGTATTACATAAAGATGCAGTAGATGATAGAGTACAGTATATACATATACATATGAGATGAATAATGTAGGGTATGTAAATATTATATTAAGTAGCATTGTTTAAAGTGGCTAGTGATATATTTTACATCAATTTCCATCAATTCCCATTATTAAAGTGGCTGGAGTTGAATCAGTGTGTTGGCAGCAGCCACTCAATGTTAGTGGTGGCTGTTTAACAGTCTGATGGCCTTGAGATAGAAGCTGTTTTTCAGTCTCTCGGTCCCAGCTTTGATGCACCTGTACTGACCTCGCCTTCTGGATGAGAGCGGGGTGAACAGGCAGTGGCTCTGGTGGTTGTTGTCCTTGATGATCTTTATGGCCTTACTGTGACATCGGGTGGTGTAGGTGTCCTGGAGGGCAGGTAGTTTGCCCCCGGTGATGCGTTGTGCAGACCTCACTACCCTCTGGAGAGCCTTACGGTTGTGGGTGGAGCAGTTGCCGTACCAGGCGGTGATACAGCCCGACAGGATGCTCTCGATTGTGCATCTGTAGAAGTTTGTGAGTGTTTTTTGGTGACAAGCCGAATTTCTTCAGCCTCCTGAGGTTGAAGAGGTGCTGCTGCAAACTTGATGATTGAGTTGGAGGCGTGCGTGGCCACGCAGTCGTGGGTGAACAGGGAGTACAGGAGAGGGCTCAGAACGCACCTTGTAGGGCCCCAGTGTTGAGGATCAGCGGGATCATTTCACTGCATCTATCCGGTGTATGTGACAATAAAAACGTTTTTGGGGAAGCTGAATCATGAATGTGGTGTTTACAACCTCCTCTTTAAGACAGACACACACACACACACACACACACACAATCACATTCACAGCTGACTCCTCCATTACCTCTGGATAAGACAAAACAGTGACACAGTGAAGCGTTCGATGCTCTCTCCCTCTCTCTCTCTCTCCATCCCCCCAAAACAGATCAGTGTGACACTGTGAAGCGTTTGATGCTCTCTCTCTCTCCCTCTCTCTCCACTCCCCCTTCCCTATGTTGTTTGGGATCCCAGATTCCTCAGGAAGAGCTGGCTGTGTGATTGGGGTCCTCCTATTATTATCAGACAACATCAGGCCCTATTTGTACTTCTGAAAACATGACATTACCGGGAGAAAAATAACATGGTCTTACCCACACATATCTGTACTAGGGTTAGTTTTGAAAAGAGACACTACCGGGAAAAGAGAGTAGCCTCTCCCTCACCACCCAAACACAATCATTTGTTTCATAAATCTTAATCATGGCCTTTTTGTGCCAAGTCTCTCAGAAAATTCTGAGTTAATCCTAAATTATCTGTCTGGCAATGAATATCAACACCAAAATATTTGTCTTTGTGCAATATTACCACAAAATATCTGCATAGCATACAGACACCACCAAGCACACAAATGATACACCATTATTGGGAGGTTTTATTAACACGTGGTGCCGTTAGTACTAGTGAGATGCAACTCTGTCATGCGTCCCATAGGGCTCTGGTCTAGTGCACTATGTAGAGAATAGGGTACCACTTGGGACATAGCCTAATTGAAACCAAGGATTGCAATACTAAAGACTTGCTAGTTTTATAAGCCCAGAGCCCAGCCAAGCCTCGGCGCCTGTGAGCTCAGCTACGGCAGAAGCTTTGTTTTTCATTGTCTGCACCATCAGAACAAAAGGAGAGAGATTGGTCTGGGCTTGCCATGTAGGCTGTATTCCAGATGACACTATGTAGTGCATTACTTTTGACCAGGACCCATAGAGCTCTAGTCAAAGTAATGCACTACATAGTGAACAGTGTAACATTTGGGACACAGGCCATTTAAATACTCACTCTCTGGTTGGCAGAAAACCCTACCTCAAAAATAAATCCACAGTTATAGGTGTCAACTAAATTAGCAGTCTCAAACAATGGGATGATGCCTAAAGCCTGGTTCCAACTCCTATGGTCATTGACGTCTGGGATGAGGCTACAAGCTTTTCAAAACACCTGCAATAACATCTGCTAAGCACATGTATGTGACACATAAAATGTGATTAGATTTTTTACCACATGTAATCTGTCTTAATTATTTTATCAGGGAACCAAGTGTGAGCAGTGGAGACTTTAATACCAAGGGATCATTTTGGGGAGATACCTAAGCTAGCTAAAATGACCCCCTTTTCAAGACTGTTTAATCACGATTGCTGCGGACAGACATACTGTATGATAGGCTACATAGATTGATGGGCCAAGTGAAATTGGCTAGCTAGATCAGGTCATCAATTTGGTTAGTTAACAATCTTACTTTCAGAACATAAATTAGATAGATATCTAAAAAAAATGTGTTGATTTGCTTGCCATCTTTACTGACAAAATGTGTTGCTTTGCTTGCCATCTTGACTGACAACTTTAGAAGGATGAGTTTAGACTCAAATACTTACCGATGTCAAACTCTTACAAAAGGCTAATCTCTGATGATGAAGCAAACTAAATGACACAATTTGTTTGCTTAGCTAGCTAGCTACACGCTAAATGGATAGGCTACCCTCACATATCTAAAAATACATGATCAATTGATGTTTGCTGATTTTTTTTTTTTTCAATGCAGTTGCTTGCTGTATAACACTGATAAATACATTTGCGCAATTGTTTGTCATGGAATAATGGGACATTAGTAGTTCTGACTGTATTCTGCAGGTGTTGATTATTTTACAGTAGTTGTCAAAAGAATTTGACAAATCCTTGAAAACCGCATGCAGTTGTCAATGGTTTTAGCGGAGCTGGGAGTCTCCTTGACCCCCAGCAGGCAAATAGATAGTTCTGCACCTTTCTGTGATGTTTATTGATAACAACCTATGGCGCGCTGTTTAATAGAATGACTGAGGGCCATTATAGAGAACAATCCTGGACTAAGACTGTCAATCAGCAGACTATCTTGCAACTTGAACAAGACTATTTAATTTGGTTTGCTCTGGTTTTTGGTAGAAACCTCTTGATGAAAAAGTCTGTACCGTAACATTTTTCCCTCTAAATATATTTAAATACATACAATAGTTTGTGTGGATGGGGAGGGGAATAGGGAGGGGGTGGGAAAGGGATACAGTGCATTTGGAAAGTATTCAGACCCCTTGACTTTTTACACATTTTGTTACACCCTAATTCTAAAATAGATGTTTTTTTTTAATTCCCTCATCAATCTACACACAATGATGAAGTGAAAACAGGTTTCAATTTAATTTTGCTACTGTTTAAAAAAAATATATATTGACATAAGTATTCAGACCCTTTGCTATTGAAATTGAGCTCAGGTGAACCCTGTTTCCAGTGATCATCCTTGATGTTTCTACGTGATTGGAATCCACCTGTGGTAAATTGAATTGATTGGACATGATTTGGAAAGGCACAAACCTGTCTATAAACGTATAAGGTCCCACAGTTGACAGTGCATGTCAGAGCAAAAACCAAGCCATGACGTCGAAGGAATTGTCCATAGAGCTTATGTTGTGTCACAGATCTATGTAAGTGTACCAAAAAATGTCTTGAGCATTGAAGTCTCCCAAATATACAGTGGCCTGCATCTCTGGAGATTGGATAACCTTCAAGAAGGACAACCATTTCTGCATCACTCCACCAATTAGGGCTTTATGGTAGAGTGGCCAGACAGAAGCCACTTTTCAGTAAAAGGCACATGACAGCCCACTTGGAGTTTGCCAAAAGGCAACTAGAGAACTCTCAGACCTTGAGAAACAATATTATCTTGGACTGATGAAACCAAGATTGACATCTTTGGCCTGAATGCCAAGCGTCACATCTGGAGGATACCTGGCACCATCCCTACGGTGAAGCACAATGATGGCAGCATCATGCTTTGGGGATGTTTTTCAGTGACAGGGACTGTGAGACTAGTCAGGATCGATGGAAAAATGAACGGAACAAAGTACAGAGAGATCCAGAGCGCTCAGGACCTCAGACTGAAGCGAAGAGTTCATATAAGGAAATCTGTTAATTTAAATAAATAAATTAGACCCTAATCTATGGATTTCACAATCGATCTAACATCTCTGGAGACACATAAAAATAGCTGTGCAGCGGCGCTCCTTATCCAACCTGACAGAGCTTGAGAAGAATGGGAGAAACTCCCCTAATACAGGTGTGCCAAAATTGTAGCCATACCTAAGATCACTCTAATCTGTAATCTCTGCCAAAGGTGCTTCAACAAAGTACTGAGTAAAGGGTCTGAATATTTATGTAATTGTGATATTAGTTTTTGAAATGTAATGCATTTGCTAAAATTTCTACAAATCTGTTTTTGCTGTGACATTATGAGGTATTGTGTGTAGATTAATGAGGATTGTTTTTACATGTAATACATTTTAGAATAAGGCTGTAACATAACAACATGTGGAAAAAGTGAAGTGGTCTGAATACTCATGCAAGAGTCCCATGCAAGAAAAGTTAGACTAGAATATCTTGTTTTTTGGTGCATTTCTTATATCAATAGACTGACTATTTGAAAAGGGATGCAAGCTCTTTTTTGCTGAATGTTAAATACAGCATCCAATAGAACTCACGGGTAGCTTGAAAGAAGAGCAAACGCGCGATGGCGGTAGGCTATAAAATTTATTTATTCAGACCCATAACCATTCAATCTTAGTGTAGAGAAGTATAATCTTTCTGTATCTAATTATAGTCCTATATTATTCAAGAATGTCATTAGAATGATTAAGATAATTATTTAATTTAACTGTTGAAAGCGAGGAAGGAATGAAGGAATAATTCAGAGAGAAAGAGGTTGGCTAATAACGTTAGAGGAAATATTATGAAATGTATACATGCGTCAGCCTACGAATTATAAAAATAGACCCTATTATATTTCAAAATTCAAATAAAAGGTGCAAGCCTATATTTTGTAGGCCGCATGTGATGCACCAGAATCGCATGTTCTCTTCTGGTCCCGAACACCAAGAGGCACGTACTTCCGCCCCGCAGGACACTGAGGAGGCGCGGGTTCAGCCCGTAACGCCCGCTCGATGTCCGAGTCCACCTCCCATACCATTGGTGCTATCAGCCTTGAGGCGGGAAGGATGGGAGTAGGTTCGGTGGACCTATCCTCCGTGTCGTAAAGGCGGGACAGTGCGTCCGCCTTCACGTTCTGGGAGCCCGGTCTATACGATAACGTGAACCGGAATCGGGTGAAAAATATGGCCCACCTTGCCTGACGTGTGTTCAGTCTCCTAGCTGCCCGAATATACTCCAGATTTTGGTGGTTGGTCCAGATGAGAAAGGGGTGCTTAGCCCCCTCAAGCCAGTGTCTCCACACCTTCAGAGCCCTGACCACCGCTAACAACTCCCGGTTCCCACATCATAGTTACGCTCCGTTGGGCTGAGCTTCCTCGAGAAGAAAGCGCAGGGGCGGAGTTTTGGTGGCGTACCCGAGCGCTGTGATAGCACGGCACCCACCCCAGCCTCGGACGTGTCCACCTCCACTATGAATGCTAGAGAGGGGTCCGGATGCGCCAACACGGGTGCATCCGTGAACAGCGCCTTCAACCTGTTGATAGCTCCGACCGCCTCTGCTGACCACCGTAACCGCACCGGGACCCCTTTCAGCAGTGAGGTAATTGGAGCCGCTATCTGGCCAAAACCCCGGATAAACCTCCAGTAGTAGTTGGCAAAACCCAAAAACCGCTGCACCTCTTTTACCGTGGTCGGAGTCGGCCAATTACGCACAGCCTTACTGCGGTCACCCTCCATCTCCACCCCCGAGGTGGAAATGCGATAACCCAGAAAGGAGACGGCTCGTTTGGAGAACACACACTTCTCAGCCTTGACGTATAGGTCATGCTCCAGCAGTCTACCAAGCACCTTGCGTACCAGAGACACATGCGCGGCGTGAGTGGCTGAGTAGATCAGAATGTCATCGATATAAACAACCACTCCCTGCCCGTGCAGGTCCCTGAGAATCTCATCTACAAAGGATTGGAAAAAATGGCTGGAGCATTCTTTAACCCATACGGCATGACGCAGTACTCATAGTGGCCCGATGTGGTACTAAATGCGGTTTTCCACTCGTCTCCCTTCAGAATACGCACTAGGCTATACGCGCTCCTGAGATCCAATTTTGTGAAGAACTGTACTCCCTGAAATGATTCCACTGCTGTAGCAATGAGAGGTAGTGGGTAGCTGAACCCAACTGTGATGGCATTTAGACCTCTATAATCAATACACGGACGCAAACCTCGCTCCTTTTTCTTCACAAAAAAGAAACTCGGGTGAGATGGAGGACCGAATGTACCCCTGTCCCAGAGACTCCGTGATATATGTCTCCATAGCCAACGTCTTCTCCTGGGACAATGGGTACACGTGACTCTTGGGAAGCGCAGCGTTTACCTGGAGATCTATCGCACAATCCCTTCCCGGTCGATGTGGTGGTAATTTAGTCGCCTTCTTTTTACTGAAAGCGATTGCCAAATCGGCATACTCGGGGGGAATGCACACCGTGGGACCCTGGTCTGGACTCTCCACCGACGTGGCACTGATGGAAACTCCCAGACACCTTCCAGAACACTCCTCTGACCACCCCTGGAGAACCCCCTGTCTCCACGAAATTTTAGGATTGTGCCGGACGTCCTCCCGGAGACTACACCGGTAGTGGTCGATAAGGGCCCTGTCGTTCCACCCAGATCCTGCTGCCAAGGTCCGGAACTCCAACGCGTAATCCTGGGCGCTACTCTTCTCCTGCCGGAGATGGAATAGTCGTTCTCCCGCCGCTCGGCCATCTGGAGGGTGATCAAACACAGCGCGGAAACGGCGGGAAAACTCTGGGTAGTGCTCCTTCGCTGAGTCTGGGCCATTCCAGACTGCGTTCGCCCACTCCAGAGCACGACCCGTGAGGCAGGAGATGAAGACACTCACCCTCTCCGCTCCCGAGGGAGTGGGTCTGACGGTGGCCAGGTACAGTTCCAGCTGGAGTAAGAACCCCTGGCACCCCGCCGCCGCTCCATCATAAACCCTCGGGAGCGTAAGACGGAGGGTGCTGGAGTCGGGAGATGGGGAGTCCTGAGCGGGGGGAGCCGAAGGTGGAGAGAGGAGACCACTTCTCCCCCATCGGTCCATTCTCTCCATCACCTGATCCATAGCTGTTCCGATCCGATGGAGAACGGTGGTATGATGTAGAACCCTTTCCTCCATCGATGGGAGAGGGTTGGCAGTTCGGGTGCGGGATTCTGTAACGTTCTGGATGTAGTGGGTGAGAAGTCAGGCGCAGGAAGCAGAGAGTTCAGGCTAGTGCTAATTTAATGCACAAAACGGCGAACATAAACCAACCCCACGAAAACACAGGGCGTATAACAAAACAAACGCCCCAAACACGGGGACTTAAACTGTCCAGCAAAACCCACGAAATGGGAAACACGTAACCCACAGACGTGCACACAAAACAGAAGGTCACAATAATTAATCCCGCACAAAGAACCAGGCTGACTAATAATGCCTCACTAATTACACCAAACTCAAAACAGGTGTACTCAATAAACACATAACGAGGGGGAGGAAAGAATCAGTGGCAGCTAGTAGGCCGGCGACGACGACCGCTGAGCGCCACCCGAACGGGAAGGGGAGCCACCCTCGGTCGGAGTCGTGACAGGGATTGTGTTGTGTGACAAAACTGCACATTTTAGAGTGGCCTTTTATTGTCCCCAGCACAAGGTGCACCTGTGTAATGATCGTGCTGTTAATTAGCTTCTTGATATGCCAATCCTGTCAGGTGGATGGAATATCTTGGCAAAGGATAAATTCTCACTAAGAGGGATGTAAACAAATTTGTGCAATCAATTTGGTAGAAATACGCTTTTTATGCGTATGGAACATATCTGGGATCTTTGATTTCAGCTTGTGAAACATGGGACCAAAACTATACATGTTGCGTTTATATTTCTGTTCAGTGTAATTCTACTGTCTATTTGTATTGGTATTTGTATTCATTATGGATCCCCATTAGTTGCTGACAAAGCAGCAGCTACTCTCCCTGGGGTCCAGCAAAATTAAGGCAGTATATACAATTTTAAAACATTACAATACATTCACAGATTTCACAACACACTGTGTGCCCTCAGGCCCCTACTCCACCACTACCACATAACTACAGTACTAAATCCATGTGCATGTGTAGTGTGTGTGTGTGTGTGTGGGTGTGTGTGTGTGCATGTGGCTTGTGTGTGCGTGTGTGTGTGTGTGTGCATGTGTGTGTGTGTGTGTGTGTGTGTGTGTATGCATGTGTCTGTGCCAATGTTTGTGTTACTTCACAGTCTCCGCTGTCCCATAAGGTGTTTTTTATCTGTTTTATAAATCTAATTTTACTGCTTGCGTCAGTTACTTGATGTCGAATAGAGTTCCATGTAGTCATGGCTCTATGTAGTACTGTGTGCCTCCCATAGTCTGTTCTGGACTTGGGGACTGTGAAGAGACCTCTTGTCTCATGTCTTGTGGGGGATGCATGGGTGTCCGAGCTGTGTGCTAGTAGTTTAGATTGACAGCTCGGTACATTCAACATGTCAATACCGCTCATAAATAAAAGTAGTGATGAAGTTTCAGCCAGGAGACATTGACATGCATATTATTAATATTTGCTCTCTGTGTACTTCCAGGGGCCAGTCGTGCTGCCCTGATCTGAGCCAATTGCAATTATTTTTTTGTTGCACCTGAACACACGACTGAACAGAAGACAAGGTGCGACAAAACTAGGGATCTGTAGGACCTTCCTTGTTGATAGTGTTGCTAAGAAGGCAGAGCATCGCTTTACTATAGGCAGACTTATCCCAATATGTCTATACAATCTCTGTACATACAGTACCAGTCAAAAGTTTGGACACACCTACACACCTAGGGTTTTTGCTTATTTTTTTATATTTTTACATTGTAGAATAATTGTGAAGACATCAAAACTATGAAATAACACATATGGAATCGTGTAGTAAGCAAAAAAGTGTTAAACAAATCAAAATATTTTTTTTATTTGAGATTTTTCAATGTGCTGCGTATGCCTTTGCCTTGATGACAGCTTTGCACACTCTTGGCATTCTTCATGAGGAATGCTTTTTCACTCTTGAAGGAGTTCCCACATATTCTAAGCACTTGTTGGCTGCTTTTCCTTCACACTGAGGTCCAACTTATCCCACACCATTTCATTTGGGTTGTGGTCGGGTGATTGTGGAGGCCAGGTCATCTGATGCAGCTCCATCACTCTCCTTCTTGGTCAAATAGCCCTTACACAGCCTGGAGGTGTGTTGGGTCATTGACCTGTTGAAAAACAAATTATAGTCCCACTAAGCGCAAACCAGATGGGATGGCGTATCACTGTAGAATGCTGTGGTAGCCATGCTTTTTAAGTGTGCATTGAATTCTAAATAAATCACTGACATTGTCACCAGCAAATCACCACCAAACAATCACACCTCCTCCTCCATGCTTCATGGTGGGAACCACACATACGGAGGGAGACCATATGTTCACCTACACAAAGACACATCCGTTGGAACAAAAAATCTTACATTTGGACTCATCAGACCAAAGGACAGATTTCCACCGGTCTAATGTCCCTTGCTCGTGTTTCTTGGTCCAAGCAAGTCTCTTCTTCTTGGTGTTCTTTAGTAGTGGTTTCTTTGCAGCAATTCAACCATGAAGGCCTGATTCACGCAGTCTCTTCTGAACAGTTGATGTTGAGATGTGTCTGTTACTTGAACTCTGTGAAGCAGTTATTTGGGCTGCAATTTCTGAAGCTTGTAACTCTTTTGAACGTATCCTCTGCAGCATAGGTAACTCTTTATCTTCCTTTCCTGTGATGGTCTTCATAAGAGCCAGTTTCATCATAGCGCTTGATGGTTTTTGCGACTGCACTTAAAGAAACTTTCAAAGTTCTTGAAATGTTCCGCATTGACTGACCTTCATGTCTTGAATTAATGATGGACTGTAATTTATCTTTGTTTATTTGTGCTGTTCTTGCCATAATATGGACTTGGTCTTTTACCAAATAGGGCTATATTTTGTGTACCACCCCTACCTTGTCACAACACAACTGATTGTCTCAAAGCATTATGAAGGAAATAAATTCCACAAATTAACTTTCAACAAGGCACACCTGTTAATTGAAATGCATTCCAGGTGACTACCTCACCTCATGAAGCTGGTTGAGAGAATGACAAGAGTGTGCAAAGCTGCCATCAAGGCAAAGGGTGGCTACTTTGAAGTATCTCAAATCTAAAATATATTACAATTTATTTAACACTTTTGTGGTTAGTACATTATTCCATATGTTATTTCATAGTTTTGAGGTCTTCACTATTATTCTACAATGTAGAAAACATGAATAATTCAGTCAGATGCTGTAAAAGACTGGAAAGTACTGTAGGTACAGTAACATTATACATCCTCTGTTTTTAAAATAGTCATGCTAGCTATTTTATTTAACCAGGCAAGTCAGTTGAGAACAAATTTACATTTTCAATGACAGCCTAGGAACAGTGGGTTAACTGCCTTGTTCAGGGGCAGAACGACAGATTTCTTTCCTTGTCAGTTCGGGGATTCGATCTAGCATCCTTCTGGATAATGGCCCAACGCTCTAAACACTAGGCTACCAGCTGCCCTAATACATTGACTTGTGTTTAAAAATAAACTTTCTCAGTATTTATTTATTTAGTATTTATTTAACCTCAGATGATAGAAAAGTTACCAATCATGTAATGTTTCAATACAAATAAATACACATTTAAGAAGCCTGTTCTAAACTTTATTGCTAAATGAACCATATACTAGTGCAGCAATCTCAACACTGGGCCGGCTAACACTATCCGCTAAGCTAATAGCAACCCTATAAGCTTGACAGGCGAGTGTAGTTAGCTTAGCTTTAGCGTATACAGTTTTTCAAACAAAATACAACTCTGTAATATATAACTGTCACACTCTGGCCTTAGTATTTTGTGTTTTCTTTATTATTTTGGTCAGGCCAGGGTGTGACATGGGTATTTATTGTGGTGTGTTTTGTCTAGGGGTTTTTTGTAGGTTATGGGATTGTGGTTTAGTGAAGTAGTCTAGGTAAGTCTATGGTTGCCTAGAGTGGGTCTCAATCAGAGGCAGGTGTTTATCGTTGTCTCTGATTGGGAACCAAATTTAGGCAGCCATATTCTTTGAGTGTTTTGTGGGTGATTGTTCCTGTCTCTGTGTTTGTTGCACCAGATAGGGCTGTTTTGGGTTTTCACATTTATTGTTTTTGTATACTGTTTGTATTTTTCATCTTTCATTAAAGATGTTTATGAATAACCACACTGCATTTTGGTCCTCCTCTCTTTCACCAGAAGAAAACCGTAACAGAATCACCCACCGCTACAGGACCAAGTGGCGTGGTGACAGGCAGCAGCAGCAGGAGCTGTGCAAAGAGGAATGGACACGGGAGGACGAATTGGACGGTAAAGGACCCTGGGCTCAGCCAGGAGAATATCGCCGCCCCAAAGAAGAGCTGGAGGCAGCGAAAGCAGAGGCGCTGGTATGAGGAGAAAGCGCGGATGGAAGCCCGAGAGTCAGCCCAAAAAATGTATTGGGGGGTGGCACAGGGAGAGTGTGGCAGAGTCAGGAGTCAGACCTGAGCCAACTCCACCTGTTTATCGTAAGGAGCCAATGAGGAAACCAGAACCAGAGCCGGTGTTGGAGGTGAGCGAAGCAAAGACTGTGAAGTAGTTAATGGGGAAATTGGAGGAGAGAATAATGAGGGAGTTGCTGTGTTGGTGCATGAGGCACGCAATTCGCCCGACGGAGCGTGTCGGGGATTTGATGGCACCTGGGTCAGCTCTCCATACTCGTCCTGAGGTGTGTGCTAGTCGGCTGGTGAAGATTGTGCCAGCCTCACGCACCAGGCCTCCTGTGCACCTCCCTAGCCTTGCACGTCCTGTGCCAGCTCAGCGCTACAGTGCGCCTAGCAGTGCTAACCGTGGCGGGCGTGGTACTGGTCAGGCACCGTGTTATGCGGTGGAACGTACGGTGTCCCCAGTACGTGTGCTTAGCCCGGTACGCTACAACTCAGCTCCTCACATCTGCCGGGCTAGGGTGAAGATCCAGCCAGGGCAGTTGGTGCCAGCCCTGCTCTCAAGATCTCCAGTACGCCTTCACGGTCCGGTCCATCCAGTGCCACCTCAACACATCAGCCCACCAGTGGCAGCTCCCCGCACCAGGCTTCCTGTGCGTGTCCTCGGCCCAGTGCCACCAGAGTCTCCCGTCTGTCATGATCTGCCAGAGTCTCCCGTCTGTCATGATCTGCCAGAGTCTCCCGTCTGTCATGATCTGCCAGAGTCTCCCGTCTGTCATGATCTGCCAGAGTCTCCCGTCTGTCATGATCTGCCAGAGTCTCCCGTCTGTCATGATCTGCCAGAGTCTCCCGTCTGTCATGATCTGCCAGAGTCTCCCGTCTGTCATGATCTGCCAGAGTCTCCCGTCTGTCATGATCTGCCAGAGTCTCCCGTCTGTCATGATCTGCCAGAGTCTCCCGTCTGTCATGATCTGCCAGAGTCTCCCGTCTGTCATGATCTGCCAGAGTCTCCCGTCTGTCATGATCCGCCAGAGTCTCCCGCCTTAGTATTTTGTGTTTTCTTTATTATTTTGGTCAGGCCAGGGTGTGACATGGGTATTTATTGTGGTGTGTTTTGTCTAGGGGTTTTGTAGGTTATGGGATTGTGGTTTAGTGAAGTAGTCTTGGTAAGTCTAAGGTTGCCTAGAGTGGTTCTCAATCAGAGGCAGGTGTTTATCGTTGTCTCTGATTGGGAACCATATTTAGGCAGCCATATTCTTTGAGTGTTTCGTGGGTGATTGTTCCTGTCTCTGTGTTTGTTGCACCAGATAGGGCTGTTTCGGTTTTTCACGTTTATTGTTTTTGTATACTGTTCGTATTTTTCATCTTTCATTATAGATGTTTATGAATAACCACGCTGTGTTTTGGTCCTCCTCTCTTTCACCAGAAGAAAACCGTAACAATAACCCTTGGATTGGGAGATGTCAGGGCCTAGAAAATATGTATGTGTCGAGCATACACTGTGTAGAGTGCAGATTATTGGTATGTTGAGAGAAGTGTTCAAACAATTGCACTAAGCCCAGTGTATTTGTGTTCTTTTATTACATAAAGGTCATGATCAGGCTTTGTAGGAGAATGTGTGAGCTGGAGGGTCCTCACTACCTTTTCCTTCCCAATTCCTGGTGAAGAACGAGTCATGCGCCCTCCAAAACATTACCCGCTAAACCACACTTCTCAACGCCCGCCCACTTCACCCGGAAGCCAGTCGCACCAATGTGTCGGAGGAACCACCTGATGACTGAGGTCAGCCTGCAGGTGCATGGCCCGCCACAAGAAGTCAATAGAGCGCGATGAGCCAAGTAAAGCCCCCAAGCCATCCCCTAACAAGGACGACACTGGGCCAGTTGTGCGCTTCCCCTATGGGACTCCCAATCATGGCTGGTTGTGATACAGCCCCAGATCGAACCAGGGTCTATATGGAAGCCTCTGGCACTGTGATGAAGTGATTTATACCGCTGCGCCACTTGGGAGGCCCTACACATTCTAAAGTTGATTAGAGCATTTGTTCACATGTTAAAGGAGTAACACTTGTACAACAGTCTTACATAATGACCAATGAATCAGAGAAACATTTCACAGTGCTTTTCCTCTGGTGATTCTTTGACATCACATCACATTGTGGGGACCGAATGTATATTTTGACTGTGCTTCATTGTGTTGAGCAGCAGTATATTTTGCCTGGGCTCTTGGCATACATATGGCTGCGGCTGTCCAAATCAACTTTGGTGGGCCTTATATACACTCTAGCACCTGTGGCACAAATTAACTGATCCATCTAAACGTAAATATGCACTTAAAGCTTCAATATGTAACTTTTGGACGGCACAACCAAATTCACATAGAAATGTGAATTATAGATCTTCAATTCTGATTGAAAGGAGGGAGTAGGTCCATTCTAGGTGTGCGTTTTATATGTTTCCCATTCTGAAAATATCACTGAATATAATATTATTTTTGGTTATTGAAAATATATTTCTCAGTGGTTTGGATGGTACAATAATTATCTATACATGTGTTGCCACATACAGTAGACTGACATTAGGAAAACTATTTGAATTTTAGCAACCAGGAAATGGCTGAGCGATTTCAGCATATTGCTCCCTAAGTGACTGCATCTCAGTGCTAGAGGCATCACTACAGACCCTGGTTCGATTCCAGGCTGTATCACAACTGGCTGTGATTGGGAGTCACATAGGGCGGCGCACAATTGGCCCAGCGTTCTTAGGGTTTGGCTGGGGTAGGTGGTCACTGTAAATAAGAATTTGTTCTTAACTGACTTGTCTAGTAAAATAAAGGTTATCATTTTCTAAATCAACAGCAGCAACAACAACATTTTAGTCATCCTTCTAATTGAGGTTGTATGATATGTGTTTAAGAAATGTGTTCTGTGATTACCTCAGGATCCCACCGCTGACAGCAATTACAATCTGACAGATATTAGATCCTGAAACATTAGTGTATCATTAATACAGTTTTGTCAAGTCAACTCACACCTATTTATTTAAACCTCAGTGTATAAAAGATAATTCATTGTTGGTGTTTTAATTCAGAGTAGAATATACAGTAGAGTATATGAAACAGTTCATGCACATCTGTGTAATGTGCTGTACTCTCACCTCCTTATTTGTTACTTAGTTGCTGACCTACAATCCACAGTACCAGTGGTGTGCCCAGGACGTCAGAGATTCATGAGCCATCTCACTACCCTCTCCACACTGTTATCCTTCTTAAATTAGAATAGGTTATGCAATGCTAGCACATGGGGCCAAAATAAACAGTCTTGTCTGAGTAAAGGACTGCTGTGATCATCATTTTCTTTCTCTTCTACATACATCTTTGGGGAGGAGGGCGTTACAACGGGTACAATTTACACCCACCTCCCATATTCCTAGCAGGCAATGACTAAATCAAGCGTGCCTCACAAGTCCTCAACTGGCACCTTCTTAAATACTACCTGCAAAACACCAGTCTCAACGTCAACAGTGAAGAGGTGACTCTGGGATGCTGGCCTTCTAGGCAGAGTTGCAAAGAAAAAGCCATATCTCAGACTGGCCAATAAAAATAAAATATTAAGATGGGCAAAAGAACACAGACACTGGACAGAGGAACTCTGCCTAGAAGGCCAGCATTCTGGAGTCGCCTCTTCAATGTTGACATTGAGTGTACTATTTAATGAAGCTGCCAGTTGAGGACTTGTGAGGTGTTTGTTTCTCAAACTAGACACTCTAATGTACTCGACCTCTTGCTCATTTGTGCACCGGGGTCTCCCACTCCTCTTTCTATTCTGGTTGGAGCCAGTTTGCACTGTTCTGTGAAGGAAGTTGTACACAGCGTTGTACGAGATCTTCAGTTTCATGGCAATTTCTCGTATGGAATAGCTTTCATTTCTCAGATCAAGAATAGACTGACGAGTTTCAAAATAAAGTTTTTTGTTTCTAGCGATTTTGAGCCTGCAATCAAACCCCAAAATAGTGATGCTCCAGATACTCAACTAGTCTAAAGAAGGTCGGTTTTATTGCTTCTTTAATCAGGACAACGGTTTTCAGCTGTGCTAACATAATTGCAAAATGTTTTTTTAATGCTCAATTAGCCTTTTAAAATGATTAACTTGGATTAGCTAACACAATGTACAACTGGAACACAGGAGTGATGGTTGAGCCTCTGTACGCCTATGAGAGAATTGGAAGAGAAAATCCAGTGTCGGCCATTGCGGTCTAATGATCAAGACATTGGCTTCCGGGTTCCAACACCACCTATTACAAAAGCACATGGGAAATTTAGAATATCACATGAAGTATATAGCAAAAAGGAGTTTCCTGGTAATTTGTATGTCTTTCATATCTTGGAATGTTCTCAAACCATTACTGTTCATGATATCGTCAAGGGTTCGGATTACACATTTGGACCAATGGGTGGATGCAAAAGGCCACCCTCCAGATCGCAAGGCGGCATTGTGAAATATTGGAGTAGCGACATGCCATTTTGATTCCCAGTTAGATTGTTTAAAACGTTGTGCCAAATAGAAATTGTGTGAGCAATAATAGGACCAAAGCGTAGTTAACATAGTTTAAGCGATAAGTGAAGACCACCTCTTCCAAGGCAATAGGAGACACTCCTACGTCTTTTATTATTTGTAAGTTTGTGACCGACCAACTTGACTCAGTCTTATGTAGTAAAATTTTAAATTGTGCTTTTTTACATTGAAAAAAGTAGAGACTCAGAGCTAGAAAATTGTTTATCATACACTGCAGTTGAGGAACAATGGGAAAATAATTCTGCTGATCAACTTGTAACCCCACTTTTGAGAAAATGTCCCTTGAATATATTGGTACACTT
Organism: Oncorhynchus clarkii lewisi; assembly: GCF_045791955.1. NCBI lineage: Eukaryota > Metazoa > Chordata > Actinopteri > Salmoniformes > Salmonidae > Oncorhynchus > Oncorhynchus clarkii. The sequence goes on from NC_092156.1 coordinate 51,253,089, forward strand.
ACTGAGGAGCCAGGCCTGGCGAAATGACTAAGGGGGCACAAGTATTTTCGCTTGCTGATAACACAGGATTGATAATAATCGATAGTACAATTATACACATTGTATTTGCAGCCACGCAACAGCTGTCTTGCAGCAAGAATACAGGCTACTGCACCACTTTACCAACATGGACAATTCATGACCGGCTCGAGAAATTGCAACTTATGACAACGCTACATCAATGCAATGCAAAACAGTTGCTAATTACCGTAATAACACTTCCCCTTGCCAATATAATGCATTTCCAATCGCGGAACGCAAACAATAATGTACAATGCACTACCACGACTTCTCGGTACAATGCAGCTTGGACGCAGCTACTGAGCTGCCTTCCCACAAGAGTGCGGTACTACACTGCGTATAATAACAGAGAAATTAGTATTCCCGTAGCAACGAGTTGTTTTTGGCAACACTATAGCACATCGTTACTCAACCATTGGTCAAGGTCTGCCGACCCTCATCAATGTAATGCAAAGCACCTCTTCTACCATATAAATCATTAAAAACAATCTGATTATATTATAAATCAAACATTTACAATCAAATCACAGAAATCAAGCAGTAGGCTTGGCAGCAACGACACTAAAGGAAATCACCTCTACGCCTATTTCTGACATTTGCCACGTATTTCCAAAAGCTAAGAAATAACAAAATAATACAAGCCCAGCCAAGCTGCTTGTTCTTACCCAGATTCAAAAAAGAGGTGCAGCCGCCTTGATGCTGTGTTGAACCTCCTCAGCAGTCTCTTGTTCCCACTCCCCACGGGATATGAATTTGCTTGTAAGATCCCTCTCAAATTCCAGTTGAATCAGCCGCGCTTTCCTCCTGTGCAACATGCTCCATTTGTGTTCACTTAATTCATTTTTCAACTCCCAATCCAGAGCGACACACAGAAGCTACCAGGGTCAACGCCCTGCACAAGGAAACGTTGACAGATCTCCCACAAGGTCAAAAAACGGGGACCCGAACCAGCGATCCATCAGCCACTGGCCCAAGCTCCCAACAACCAGCCCCCCACAGTTCCCCAAGAGCTGCCCCTCAACTATCCGAGCCTCCCCCCACAGTCCCCCCCCCCCCCCCCCGGATTTTTTACAATTATAATAAAAAATATATAATTCCGTTCTCTTCAAAAGTAAAAGATTATATTCCTGCTTAAGATTAGATATATTATTTTCTTATTTTGTATGGGCTTTTTCTAAAATAGTGATTTATTTAACTCAAGTATTGAAAGTATCCAAAATGATATCGTGGGTCGTCTTTTCTCTGTCCTCCATGTTTACATTTGTAATGGAAAAAGGTGTTTATTTTTTCATTTATGTATTTAAAAAATGTCGGGTCTTAAAGATGCGCTCTGTTCATTATCCATATTATGTTGCTAAGTGTATTTTCTGTTGGTGTTGTACATACATTAGAAAAAGACTGACACTTAACCTTTTCACACGTACCAACAAATGGGTGTGACCACTCTACAGTGGTCCCTGCAGTGTACACTCAAACCAGTGTGATTAGAATGCTTATTTAGACGGTCCAGTTACGATTGATGCAACAGTCCCCATTGTTTTTTCACAGAAACTTCCAGAAGGACAACCATTTCAGCAGAACTCCACCAATCAGGCCTTTATGGCAGAGTGCTCAGTTCGGAAGCCACTCTTCAGTTAAAGACACATGATAGCCCGCTTGGCACTTAAAGTCTCTCAAACCATAAGAAACAAGATTCTCTGGTCTGATGAAACCAAGATTGAACTCTTTGGCCTGAATGCCAAGTGTCATGTCTGTAGGAAACTTGGCACCATCCCTACGATGAAGCATGGTGGTGTCAGCATCATGCTGTGGGGATGTTTGTCAGCTGCAGGGACTGGAAGACTAGTCAGGTTCGAGGGAAAAATTAACGGAGCAAAGTACAGAGCGATCCTTGATGAAAACATGCTCCAGAGCGCTAAGGAACATAGGCTGTGGTGAAGGTTCACCTTCCAACAGGACAACAACCCTAAGCACTCAGCCAAGACGATGCAATAGTGGCTTCGGGGAAAGTCTCAATGTCCTTGAGTGCCCCAGCCAGAGCCCGGACTTGAAATGTGATATTTCCGTTTTATTTTTAATAGATTTGCAAAAATTTCTATAAACCTGTTTTAGCTTTGTGATTATGGGGTATTGTGTGAAGATTGATGAGGAAAAATAACTATTTAATCCATTTTAGAATAAGGCTTTATTAATGTAAGAAAATGTTGAAAAGTCAAGTGGTCTGAATACTTTCCGAATGCACTGTAGGCCAAGGACTAGATAAAAGTGTATTTTTACCTGTAGTTTTTCATTATTCTAGGTTACTTTATCACTTTTAGTCTTGCAATTTTGGTTGTTTACTTAAAACTTGTTAAGGATAGGGGGCAAAATCTGTCCTAAATTGCTAATATATGCATATTATTATTATTATTGGATAGAAAACACTCGAACGGAATTAAATATTTTTTATTATAATTGTAAAAAATCCGGGGGGGGGGGGGGGGGACTGTGGGGGGAGGCTCGGATAGATGACTAATGTTATGTAGTTGTTGAGCAGCTTCACAGCAAGTATAATGTATGTTTTAAACATTCAATGAAAAATGTACAAATTTCAAACATTTCACAGCTATCACAAAAATGATGAAACAACAAACCAGTTCAATTGTGTTATGATAAAGATACAAATCTGTAAATAGAAACTACAACGTGATTAATTACAGTTTTAAAAGCTTCTATAAAAGTCTATATAAATCAGGATTAGACAACAGTCTGACTGATCCTACAGCCTTCTTAGACGCAACAGCCCTGGAACAACTATCAGCAGACCAAAGAAATATCACTAAAAACAGAGATTACCCCAAAATAAATATTAGACACTGTAAAAACTTTTGCGCGGAGAAAAGCACCAAGAGTGGACCAGGAATAAATGTAACATTTTGGGACAAAGTTGTGCCCCTATTTACACAATTGACACTCAATTCAGTGCTTACTACAGTGGGCTCCAATATTACTGGCACCCCTGACTGACAATGCACAAATGATACTTAAAAAAATATAAACAATATAATTATAGAGAAACTCAAAATACCAACATTTGAGAATCACTGTACTTTATTAATGTTTCAATGGAACCAACCAAAATCATACATTATTTAATACAAAATACATTTCACCAAAACCAAGGTTGCATAAGTATTGGCACTCCTCATTTAGTACTTAGTGCAGCCAACTCTGGCAAGGATAACAGCATGGAGTCTTTTCCTGTAGTGTTTGACAAGGTTAATGAACACATTTGGAGGGATTTTGGACCATTCCTTCATGCAGATCCTTTCAAAATCCTTCACATTCTTGGGTTTGCTCTTACTAACTGCCCTCTTCAACTCAGCCCACATGTTTTCGATTGGATTGAGATCCGGCAACTGAGATGGCCATGGCAGAACATTGATTTTATTGTCACAGAACCATTTCTGTATGTATCTTGAGGTATGTTTTGTGTCATTGTCTTGTTGGAAAGTCCACCTACAGTCAAGTCCCAGCCTTCTGGCAGAGGCAACCTGATTGTCAGCCAAAATTGCCTGATACTTGGTGGAGTTCATTATGCCATCAATCTAAACCAGTTCCCCTGGACCTCTGGAATTAAAACAGCCACAAAACATCACTGACCCACCACCATATTTCACAGTGGGTATGAGATGCTTCTCCTTGTATGCATCTCTGTTTCGCCACCAAACATGCCGAAACGTTCAATTTTTGTCTCATCTGTCCAGTCATAATTGAAATGACGTTTTGCAAACTCGATGTGCTTGCGTCTGTGTCTTGGGGTCAGAAAGGGCTTTCTTCTGGCAACCCTTCCAAAGAGCCTGTGGTTGTGGAGGTGGTGTATAATGTTGCTTTTTGAAACCTGCTGACCCCAAGACGTCCCCAAGGCCTGAAATTATTTCACAGTGATTCGTGGGATTTTGTTTCTTCTGTCACCATCCTCCTCCCTATCTCGGGGGGCAAAATGCATTTGCGTCCTCTATCCGTGAGGTTCTCAACCTTTCCATATCTTTTACTTATTTATTTTTTGCCCTGACAGTGATCAGTGGTATATTCAATTGTTTGCGGATCTTCTTGTAGCCATAAACAGATTTATAAAAGTCTACGACCATCTGTCTCTTTCGAACTGCCAGTTCCTTTGTTTTCTTCATTGTGTTGGATGACAGATTTTTATATCCTAGTGAAAACGGAAGTGATGTAATGGCTCAAAATACAGTAGTTCCTTAAGACTTAGATAAACTTAAATAAGTGGAAGTGAATTCCTTGTTTCATTTTGGTAGATGTTATTTACAATAAACTTTAAGGGTGCCATTAATTGTGAAACCTTGATTTAGAGGACATTGATTTTTAATTAAATCAATAAATGATTTTGGTGGCTTCCATTGAAACATTAATAAAGTACAGTATTTCTCACATGTTGGTATTTTGAATTAATCTCTATAATTATATTGTTTATATTTTTTAAGTATTGTTTGTGCATTGCCAATAATTTGGAGCCCACTGTAGTTCCATGTATCAAACAGTTATTTCAGTTATATTGAAACCCATAACATCTAGAGTCCCCTGTTGATTACAGACCCATAAGTTTAATAAATTGTGACATTAAAATAATAACAAAGCTCACTAGCAATGGAAAACAGGTGTTTTAAAAAATAGATACTTACAGAGAAATACAATAACTGTTTAATACAATACCCTAAAAAATGAAATACACATTTATCAAAAATTGCTGTTGATGCTGAAAAGGCTTTAGACTTTTTTGAATGGCCTTTTCTATTCAAAACCTTGGAAGCTTTCAACGTTCCAGCTGAAATAATACATAAAATAAAAATATTATGTTCTCCTGATATACCTGCCCTCCTTGCTAAAAATATTTTCAGAATACTCATAAAACATGAAATAAAATGAATGTGGAAAAAAACAAAATTATGTCCATACGAAAAAAAACTCACGATCTACAGCAATCCTTTGAGTGGACCAGAAAACATGTAATACTTCGGAAGCTTAGTAAGTGACAACAAACAACAAATACAGTGCTTTTGGAAAGAATTCAAACCCTTTGACTTTTTCCACATTTAGTTAAGTTACAGCCTTATAAGTTTGCTTAAATAAATGTTTACCCTCGTCAATCTACATTCAATACCCCATAATGACAAATTGAAAACAGGTTTAAAAAAATAAAAAATAAATAAACAAAATGTTGAAATAACTTATTTACATAAGTATTCAGACCCTTTGCTTTGAGACTCAAAATTGAGCTTAGGTGCATCCTGTTTACATTGATCATCCTTGCGGTGTTTCTACAACTTGATTGGAGTCCACCTGTGGTAAATTCAATTGATTGGACATGATTTGGAATGGCACACACCTGTCCCACAGTAGACAGGTCCCACAGTAGACAGTGCATGTCAGAGAAAAAAACAAGCCATGAGGTCGAAGGAATTGTCCAAAGAGCTCCGAGACAAGATTGTGTTTAGACAGAGATCTGGGGAAGGATACCAAAACATTTCTGCAGCATTGAAGGTCCCCAAGCACACTGCCAAGACAACACAGGATTGGCTTTGGGACAAGTCTTGGAATGTCGTTGAGTGGCCCAGCCAGAGCCCAGACTTGAACCCGATCGAACATCTCTGGAGAGACCTGAAAATAGCCGTGCAGCAACACTCCCCATCCAACCAAATTGAGTTTGAGAGGATCTGCAGAGATGAATGGAAGAAACTCACCAAACGTATTTTACCCTTATTTAACTCAAGCTTGCAACCTTTCAATTACTAGTCCAACGCTCTAACCACTAGGCTACCTGCCGCCCCAAATACAGGTGTTCCAATCTTGTAGCGTCATACCCAAGAAGACTCGAGGCTGTAAATCACTGTCAAAGGTGCTTCAACAAAGTACTGAGTAAAGGGTCTAAATACTTATGTAAATGTGATATTTCTAAAAACCTGTTTTTGCTTTGTCATTATCGGATATTGTGTGTAGATTGACGAGGGAAAAAAACTATACAATATATTTTAGAATAAGGCTGTAACATAACAAAATGTGGAACAATTCTAGGGGTCTGAATACTTTCCAAATGCACTTTATATCCATAAAAATGATGCTGATTCATGATTTCGACTGGCTGAGAAAAGCTGCCTTCCTGTCTGTTTCATCCTGACTCCCGACACTTTCATTACATTGAAACAATGTTTTGCAAATTTCAGAGAGAGAGACAGAAAAGTTTATACTAATCTTCCCTGTTGAAAACTAAATGTTAGCCTAAAAGAAATGCGAGATGATGTCTAGATGCTTTTTATAATGGAGATCAAGTTAATTAATTAATTAAGTGGAACATCATGGATTTATCATGTGGAATAAACACCGTCTGGAATGCGGTTTTAACCAATCAGCATTCAGGATTAGTCCCACCCGTTCGTCCCACCCGCATAATTCTTGACACAAACTTGTGCGCCTGGCACCTACTACCATACCCTGTTCTAAGGCACTTAAATATTTTGTCTTGCCCATCCACCCTCTGATTGGCACACATACAAAATCCATGTCTCAATTGTCTCAATGCTAAAAAATCCTTATTTAAAAAAATAATCTACTCCTTTTTTGTGGTATCAAATTGGTAGTTACTGTCTTGTCTCATCACTGCAACTCCCGTAAGGTCTCAGGAGAGGCGAAGGTCGAGAGCCGTGCGTCCTCCGAAACACAACCCAACCAAGTCACACTGTTTCTTGACACATTTCCCACTTAACCCAGAAGCCAGCTGCATCAATGTGTCGGAGGAAACACTGTACACCTGGCAACTGTGTCAGCGTGCACTGCACCCAGCCCACCACAAGAGTCGCTAGTGCACGATGGGACAAGGACATCCCTGCCGGCCAAACCCTTCCCTAACCCGGACGACGCTGGGCCAATTGTATGCCCGCCCATGGGTCTCCCGGTCGTGGCCGGGTGCGACAGAGCCTGGACTTGAATCCAGAATCTCTAGTGGCACAGCAACCACTACGATGCAGTGTCTTTGACCACTGCACCGCTCGGGAGGCCCCAAATATCCTTCTTTAACCTGTCTCCTCTCATTCATCCATACTGATTTTAAATGCATTTAACAAGTTACATCAGTAAGGGATCATCATTTTCACCTGGTCAGTCTATGTCATCGAATGAGCAGGTATTTTTTGATGTTTTCTAACATCTTCAATGGGTTCATATTGAAGATGCACATTCTGGATCCCCAGAATCTTTTGACATGTCTATTTTAAAGAGATAGAGTTAGGAATATTAACAACTTTGTAGTTAAGAACACAGTAACAATATGGAAGAAAACTAAATGTATTCTACAAGAAGCATTATCACTCACTAAAAACAATCCTTCGATAGCATTTCACAATTCACAGATGAATTGGTCCACATGGAAAACGAAAGTATTAGAAACGGTAAATGACTTTGTAATAGGAAATATATGACAGAATTCAAATGCAATTTTGGACTGACCAATGTAGATATTTTCAAATACATGCAACTTCAAAGTTTCATATCATGAAATGTAGATTTTAAATCCTTTGGACATCAGAGTAGTCTTGAGGGAATCCTATTTCAGTCAGAAATGGATATTCTGTCACGCCCTGATCTGTTTCAACTGTATTTGTGATTGTCTCCACCCACCTCCAGGTGTCTCCTGTTTCCCCATTAGTCCCCGGTGTATTTATCCCTGTGTTTCCTGACTCTCTGTGACAGTTTGTAGAAGACAAGTCAACCAGTGTTTCTCCTAGCTCCTATTTTTCCCAGTCTCTGTTTTTTCCTAGTCCTCCTGGTTTTGACCCTTGCCTGTCCTGGTGCCGTATCTGCCTACCTGACCACTCTACCTGTTCTGACCTCGAGCCTGCCTATCCCCTTTGTACCGTTTGGACTCGGACCTATTCACTGAACCCCTGCCTGTCGCCTGGTACTGTTTGGACTCTGACCAGGTCCCGACCTGCCTTTTGCCTACCCCTTTTGGTAAAATAAATATCGGAGCTCAACCATCTGCCTCCTGAGTTTGCATTTGGGTCTCGTCTTGTGCCCTTATGTATTCATACGAAAGGTGACCTTGCAGAGAGCTTATCCAACTGACAATCTCTTGTATAAACTATTGGAACCAAGACTTTAAAAAATTACTGTTATTAGCACAAGGTGGAGGGAATGTTGGAACATAACTAACTAAATTACAGTTAACAAAAATGTACGCTTAATCCAGTATAAAATTATTGAATATTTGAAGAAAAAAAAATCACAAATTCTACAGGACATCGACAGAGTCATATCTTAAGTGTATGCTGTCGTTGTTGTATATTTTGTATTGTAAATTATTTTTGTTTACATATATACTACATTTGGAGAGGATAGGCTGTTGTCTTGGGAGAGTGTGCTTTCAACATAATGAATTTAGGAATGGCACATGGCCCCATGTGTTTGTCGTGGAGCAGTAAAGATACTGAGCCAGGCTCCTCAACACCAAAGCAGTCTTCAACTCACCAGACCCAAGATACGCATCATTGCCAAAGTAGCCGCCAAAAAAACTCCTCCTGGATTTACTAAGTTGGTGGGTTCTTTTTAGAATGTTTCCCAGAGGATTTTGTGAGAAACAAATGAGAGGAGTCGTTTAAAGTTATGTTGGGGTGTGTGTGGTCGAGTGGTTGAATGGAGGCTTGAAGCAGTTCAGACAACCCTCAGTTACACAATAAGACTACATTTAACATACTGTATGATCTTCTGTGATTCGGAATGCATGTCGGGGAGTTCATGCAAGTACATTATTTTTATACAGAGGCTAGAACAAGTACATGTATTTAATTTCACAAGTCTTAAATCCTGCATAATTTGTGACTTTATGTTCTGGCGCTGTTTGCTTTTGCTTATAGACCAGGTTTTTCATTGGAGGTCTCTAAGCCTTTTGGCAGTACACCTCACAGAGTGCTGAGAAAGTTCCAACGCTCCCAGGTTGTAAAAAACAACAACATATTTATCCTTTTTTTCTATGTGTGGACATAAAACATTGCTGGCCTGAAAACAGTCAGAGTTTAGATGCAGTCTAAGTCATTGGGGGGTAGGCCAGACAAGTCTCGTGGGGCTTATGGGGGTCGTAGGCCAGACATGTCTCATGGGGCTTGCAAGGGTCGTAGGCTAGATGTTTTCGTGAGAAGACCGATTTTCGGGATGTCTTTTGGTCAGACAAACAGCATTGTAGCTCTGCCACTTTCCACCACAGATGCGGAAGGCCGACATAAGCGGATGTGGTGGATTGAAATGCTGCCTAAACAAAAAAAAACACATCTCTAGCTTAAACAGACAGATTTTGTACGGGTATGTCAATCGACTCTTAAGGATTTTTTAAATGTAGCTAACCTATTCTTATCTTCACATCTGATGATTTAAAAGCAACTTTCTAAATCAAAGTAAAACATACAGTAATGTCCAACAGTTGTTAAATTACTTTGTGAATTTCACCAGGTTCATATATTCATTTAGCATGTTTTGGTACTATACATTCCTGCATCCTGGGGAATAGGGGATTGTGTACTTGTCAGATCATGCTTTTTCTGTCGTCTTCAGAAAAGTTAGATCTAATAAGCACAAAACTCATGGCACACATTGTTTTGTTCATGAATAATGGTGTGTGTATATATAGCGTTTACTCATAAGGGGTGGTATGGTCAAGATACCATTGTAATTGTATTATGATTATGAATTCAACATGAGGTTACTAGCTAGCTAGTGTATTGTACTGTATGTGTGAATGATGGCTAGCTCCTTGACTGATCTCAAGCCTTTGTCTTGTGTGTCTATGTTGTAGAGAGAGGTGACAATTAGCACTACATCATTGTAATTCATTATTTATTTCTCTACACATGTTTAGTATTTTATTTTCGATACAGAGAACTCTGACACATTAAAATAGCCTTATTCTAAAATGTATTAAATCATTTTTTCCCTCATCAATCTACACACAATATCCGATAATTACAAAGTAAAAACAGGTTTTTAGAATAAGTATTCAGAACCTTTACTCAGTATTTTGTTGAAGCAACTTTAGCAGCGATTACAGCCTCGAGTCTTCTTGGGTATGACGCTACAAGCTTGGCACACCTGTACTTGGGGAGTTTCTCCCATTCCGCTCTGCAGATCCTCTCAAGATCTGTCAGGTTGGATGGGAAGCGTCTCTTCACGGCTATTGTAAGGTCTCTCCAGAGTTGTTCGACCGGGTTCAAGTCTGGGCTCTGGCTGGGCCACTCAAGGACATTCCAAGACTTGTCCCGAAACCACTCCTGAGTTGTCTTGGCAGTGTGCTTAGGGTCGTTGTCCTGTTGGCTTGTCTGAGCCAGAATGGCCCATGTTTCACAGTAAGGAACAATTCAATCTTCTTCTCTGTCTCGAAGGACAGTAACATTCGCTATGTCTACAGTCAATCACGGATTACAAAAATAAAACCAGCCCCGTCACGGACCAGGATGTCTTGCTCCCAGGCAGACTAAATAACTTTTTTGCCCGCTTCTAGGACAATACAGTGCCACTGACACGGCCCGCAACCAAAACATGCGGACTCTCCTTCACTGCAGCCGACGTGAGTAAAAAATTTAAACGTGTTAACCCTCGCAAGGCTGCAGGCCCAGACGGCATCCCCAGCCGCGCCCTCAGAGCATGCGCAGATCAGCTGGCTGGTGTGTTTACGGACATATTCAATCAATCATTATCCCAGTCTGCTGTTCCCACATGCTTCAAGAGGGCCACCATTGTTCCTGTTCCCAAGAAAGCTAAGGTAACTGAGCTAAACGACTACCGCAGCACTCACTTCCGTCATCATGAAGTGCTTTGAGAGACTAGTCAAGGACCATATCACCTCCACCCTACCTGACACCCTAGACCCACTCCAATTTGCTTACCGCCCAAATACGTCCACAGACGATGCAATCTCAACCACACTGCACACTGCCCTAACCCATCTGGACAAGAGGAATACCTATGTGAGAATGCTGTTCATCGACTACAGCTCAGCATTTAACACCATAGTACCCTCCAAACTTGTCATCAAGCTCGAGACCCTGGGTCTCGACCCCGCCCTGTGCAACTGGGTACTGGACTTCCTGACGAGCCGCCCCCAGGTGGTGAAGGTAGGTAACAACATCTCCACCCCGCTGATCCTCAACACTGGGGCCCCACAAGGGTGCGTTCTGAGCCCTCTCCTGTACTCCCTGTTCACCCACGACTGCGTGGCCATGCACGCCTCCAACTCAATCATCAAGTTTGCGGACGACACTACAGTGGTAGGCTTTATTACAAACAACGACGAGACGGCCTACAGGGAGGAGGTGAGGGCCCTCGTGTGTGTGTGGTGTCAGGAAAATAACCTCACACTCAACGTCAACAAAACAAAGGAGATGATTGTGGACTTCAGGAAACAGCAGAGGGAGCACCCCCCTATCCACATCGATGGGACAGTAGTGGAGAGGGTAGTAAGTTTTAAGTTCCTCGGCGTACACATCACAGACAAACTGAATTGGTCCACCCACACAGACAGCATCGTGAAGAAGGCGCAGCAGCGCCTCTTCAACCTCAGGAGGCTGAAGAAATTTGGCTTGTCACCAAAAGCACTCACAAACTTCTACAGATGCACAATCGAGAGCATCCTGTTGGTCTGTATCACCGCCTAGTACGGCATCTGCTCCGCCCACAACCGTAAGGCTCTCCAGAGGGTAGTGAGGTCTGCACAACGCATCACCGGGGGCAAACTACCTGCCCTCCAGGACACCTACACCACCCGATGTCATAGGAAGGCCATAAAGATCATCAAGGACAACAACCACCCGAGCCACTGCCTGTTCACCCCGCTATCATCCAGAAGGCGAGGTCAGTACAGGTGCATCAAAGCAGAGACCGAGAGACTGAAAAACAGCTTCTATCTCAAGGCCATCAGACTGTTAAACAGCCACCACTAACATTGAGTGGCTGCTGCCAACACACTGACTCAACTCCAGCCACTTTAATAATGGGAATTGATGGAAATTGATGTAAAATATATCACTAGTCACTTTAAACAATGCTACTTAATATAATGTTTAAATACCCTACATTATTCATCACATATGTATATGTATATACTGTACTCTATATCATCTACTGCATCTTTATGTAATACATGTATCACTAGCCCCTTTAAACTATGCCACTTTGTTTACATACCCTACATTACTCATCTCAAATGTATATACTGTACTCGATACCATCTACTGCATCTTGCCTATGCCGTTCTGTACCATCACTCATTCATATATCTTTATGTACATATTCTTTATCCCTTTACACTTGTGTGTATAAGGTAGTAGTTTTGGAATTGTAAGGTTAGATTACTTGTTGGTTATTACTGCATTGTCGGAACTAGAAGCACAAGCATTTCGCTACACTCACATTAACATCTGCTAACCATGTGTATGTGACAAATACATTTGATTTGATTTGATTTGTTGGCTTGAATGAAGAAATTGTATTTGTAATTTTGGATGCCACCAATATAGGCCTTACTGTGTTATCATCGAAAGCCAGTAAAACTAATGCAACTTCTCAACTACCCTTCTGAGTCTTTTGACTTAAGCTACCACACCTATCCTGCATGTTCAAATCACACCTTTACGATGGTTCACTGAATAATTTGTTCTTAATTCATTGTTTTATTGCTGGTAGAATAATGTGTAGGGAACTATCTTGGGTAAAGACATTTGGCAGAGACTGTAAAGAACATACACTGTACAGATTGAAGCTTTGTTTATATTCAACAATCTAATGCATTTTGTTTGGCTGTGGTTGGTTTATGGTTCATACTGCAGTTTCAACATCTGTAAGAAGATGATGAATGTATGTCCTTTTGTCCTCTTATCTTGTAACTTAATAAAGAAATTATGTATTGAAAACACATTAAGAAGAGTTATAATGTAAGTCAATTGAACATGTATCTACTAATGGGTAATACCAAATGTACTAGAACACAACACACCAGGTGCTAGTGTTTTATTATGTGATGAAAAATAAGCCTTTATAACTTGGCATAGTCTTACCACAAGAGGTCTACCTAAAGAGCAAATCTCAGAGCCGGCCAACAATCCCTAACACACTTTGCCTAATGTTCGAGTCAAGCTTTGTAATTGGAGCATGACCTAGCAGAATCATAAATGGTATGCGTCCCAAATGTCACCCTATTACCTACACAGTGCACTACTTTTGACCAGAGCCCTGTGGGCCCCAGGGTCAAAAGTAGTGCACAACATGGGGAAAAATGGTACCATTTGGGACGTACCCATAGTGGTTACATTCTATTGTCCATGAATCACCTATTCAATCTAACAAAAAGCCCAAATGACTCATAGCATTTTTTTTTGTGGTAAATAACTTGTGTCCTGAAGTATAAGTGCAATCAAATGTTCTATAAAGCATTAAGGTCAATCGCAGCATTGAAGGACAACGGTACAATGCACTGTAGGAGAATTGCAACTGACACAAAATGTGAGTTGTTCTCTTCCAACCTCTAGCTTTGTTTTGTTATTTTCCTTTATTACTGTAAGTAACCACTGTAACTTTCACTTTGGTTAAGGTTTATATTGATTCAGAAATCGTATGTTATTTTCCTGTCCCTTGCTAAAAAAACACGTTTTCATGTAGTCAAATGTGAAATGAATGTGATAACGTGACAACATGTAAAGCAACATATGATAACATGAAACTACACATTTGAAAACGTGATCCCATGTACACTGTAAAGTGTTCCAAAAACAGATGTTTTCAAATGACTTCAGGTGAAATCCTGTGATTTTTCACATGTGAAATTATCTGTTTTTTCTGTAAGTGGTATTATTGTAACCAACTAATATAACTTTTCTTTGGCTAAGGTTTATACTGATACAGAAATCTCATGTTATTTTCCTGTATTACCCTAATCAACCACTGTAACTTTCCCTTTGGGTTAGGTTTATATCTGAAGCTGATACTGTAATCTCAGGTCATTTTTCATCTTGAGTGGTATGTTTGAGGTGTTGTGTTGGGACTGGGCGTGTGTCTGGACCCACCCAATCATGCTGTTGATATCTTGCCACAGGGGAGGGGTAGAGGAGATAAGTATATAGGAAGACACACATCCATCATAATCATACTCAAATGTGTTTGACCTTATATATTTGGCTTGGTCAAACATAAGAAAAATAATTCCACTTCACTCTTACACACATGCGCGCATGGAAGATAGCACACACACACTCATACATGCATGCATACACACACATGCACACAACCACATGTGCACAAACACACAGACACCTGCACAGACACACACAAACGCACACACGCACAAATTCATATCTGGAGAAAAGGGCGCCGACAGATAAGGCAGCCGTGCTTCTAACCCCTAGGCAACTTTGCAGTATGTAGATTTTTAATGTAGTATTTCTTACATTATTAGCCCTGAATTTTTTGGTGTTATTACGTACAGCCGGGAATAACTTTTGGATATCAGAGCGGCGGTAACTCAACAGCATTACCAGAATTACGATCAGGAATACAACTTTCCCGAATCGGATGCTTTGTTCGTACCCCCCGTACTTCTGAACTGATTCCAGAAGCTGATCCAAAACACCGCCGGCAGAGAAGAGGCATTCGGAGTTGACTTCTAGTCTGACTCAGGGGGTGCGCACACACCACCCACCACTGCAGAGTATATTACTTGCTTATGTTCAGTCTCTCAATAAAAAAGCTGACCAGCTCAGGTTGAGGATTTCCTTCCAGAGAGACATTGGGGATTGTAACATACTGAAACGGCAACTGCAACGCCCGAAACCACAGGGCTCTCCAGAGGGTGGTGAAGGTCTGCCCACCACATCACCAGGGGCAAACTACCTGCCCTCCAGGGCACCTACAGCAGCCAATGCCACCCGAGCCACTGCTTGTTCACCCCGCTATCATCCAGAAGGCGAGGTCACTACAGGTGCATAAAAGCTGGGACCGAGAGACTGAAAAACAGCTTCTATCTCAACATCAGACTGTTAAACAGCCATCACTAGCACATTTAGAGGTTGCTACCCTATAAACATGGACTTGAAATCACTGGCCACTTTAATAATGGAACACTAATCACTTTGCACAGCTGTACATTTCGATGAAACATGGTGAACCCCAAAATTGCCCTCGCTGGAAGCCTGTGTTTCAGACATAAGGAGGTGGATGGCTGCAAATGTTCTACTTTTAAACTCGGACAAAACAGAGATGCTTGTTCTAGGTCCCAAGAAACAAAGAGATCTTCTGTTGAATCTGACAATTAATCTTGATGGTTGTACAGTCGTCTCAAATAAAACTGTGAAGAACCTTGGCGTTACTCTGGACCCTGATCTCTCTTTTGACGAACAAATCAAGACTGTTTCAAGGACAGCTTTTTTTCCATCTACGTAACATTGAAAAAATCAGACATTTTCTGTCCAAAAATTATGCAGAAAAATGAATCCATGCTTTTGTTACTTCAAGGTTAGACTACTGCAATGATTTACTTTCCGGCTACCCGGATAAAGCGCTAAATAAACTTCAGTTAGTGCTAAATACGGCTACTAGAATCTTGACGAGAACCCCCCAAAATTATAATACTGTATTACTCCAGTGCTAGCCTCCCTACACTGGCTTCCTGTTAAGGCAAGGGCTGATTTCAAGGTTTTACTGCTAACCTACAAAGTATGACATGGGCTTGCTCCTACCTATCTTTCCGATTTGGTCCTGCCGTACATGCCTACATGTATGCTACGGTCACAAGACGCAGGCCTCCTAATTGTCCCTAGAATTTCTAAGCAAACAGCTGGAGGCAGGGCTTTCTCCTATAGAGCTCAATTTTTATGGAATGGTCTGCCTATCAATGTGAGAGACGCAGACTCGGTCTCAACCTTTAAGTCTTTACTGAAGACTCATCTCTTCAGTAGGTCATATGATTGAGTGTAGTCTGGCCCAGGATTGTGAAGCTGAACGGAAAGGCTCTGTAGCAACGAACCACCCTTGCTGTCTCTGCTTGGCCCTCTCTCCACTGGGATTCTCTGCCTCTAACCCTATTACAGGGACTGAGTCACTGGCTTACTGGTGCTCTTCCATGCCGTCCCTGGGAGGGGTGCGTCACTTGAGTGGGTTGAGTCACTGACGTGATCTTCCTGTCTGGGTTTGCGCCCCCCTTGGGTTGTGCCGTGGCAGAGATCTTTGTGGGCTATACCTCGGCCTTGTCTCAGGATGGTAAGTTGGTGGTTGAAGATATCCCTCTAGTGGTGTGGGGGCTGTGCTTTGGCAAAGTGGGTGGGGTTATATCCTGCCTGTTTGGCACTGTCTGGGGGTATCATCGGATGGGGCCACATTGTCTCCTGACCCCTCCTGTCTCAGCCTCCAGTATTTATGCTGCAGTAGTTTATGTGTCGGGGGGCTAGGGTCAGTCTGTTATATCTGGAGTATTTCTCCTGTCATATCCGGTGTCCTGTGTGAATTTAAGTATGCTCTCTCTCTCTCTTTCTCTCTTTCTTTCTTTCTTCTTTTTCTCTCTTGGAGGACCTGAGCCCTAGTACCATGCCTCAGGACTACCTGGCATGATGACTCCTTGCTGTCCCCAGTCCACCTGTCCGTGCTGTTGCTCCAGTTTCAACTGTTCTGCCTGCGGCTATGGAACCCTGACCTGTTCAGCGGACATGCTACCTGTCCCAGACCTGCTGTTTTCAACTCGCTAGAGACAGCAGGAGCGGTAGAGATACTCTCAATGATCGACTATAAAAAGCCAACTGACATTTACTCCTGAGGTGCTGACCTGTTGCACCCTCGACAACTACTGTGATTATTATTATTTGACCATGCTGGTCATTTATGAACATTTGAACATGGCCATGTTCTGTTATAATCTCCACCTGGCACAGCCAGAAGAAGACTGGTCACCCGTCATAGCCTGGTTAATCTCTAGGTTTCTTCCTAGGTTTTGGCCTTTCTAGGGAGTTGTTCCTAGCCACCGTGCTTCTACACCTGCATTGCTTGCTGTTTGGGGTTTTAGGCTGGGTTTCTGTACAGCACTTTGATATATCAGCTGATGTAAGAAGGGCAATATATATACATTTGATTTGCTTTAATAATGTTTACGTATTTTGCATTACTCATCTCATATGTACAGTGGGGCAAAAAAGTATTTAGTCAGCCACCAATTGTGCAAGTCCTCCCACTTAAAAAGATGAGTGAGGCCTGTAATTTTCTTCATAGGTACACTTCAACTATGACAGAAAAATGAGAAAAAAAATCCAGAAAATCACATTGTAGGCTTTTTAATGAATTTATTTGCAAATTATGGTGGAAAATAAGTATTTGGTCAATAACAAAAGTTTATCTCAATACTTTGTTATATACCCTTGACAGAGGTCAAATGTTTTCTGTAAGTCTTCACAAGGTTTTCACACACTGTTGCTGGTATTTTGGCCCATTCCTCCATGCAGATCTCCTCTAGAGCAGTTATGTTTTGGGGCTGTTGCTGGGCAACACAGACTTTCAACTCCCTCCAAAGATTTTCTATGGGGTTGAGATCTGGAGACTGGCTAGGCCACTCCAGGACCTTGAAATGGTTCTTACGAAGCCACTCCTTCGTTTCCCGGGCGGTTGTGTTTGGGATCATTGCCATGCTGAAAGACCCAGCCATGTTTCATCTTCAATTCCCTTGCTGATGGAAGGAGGTTTTCACTCAAAATCTCACGATACATTGCCCCATTCTTTCCTTTACACGGATCAGTCGTCGTGGTCCCTTTGCAGAAAAACAGCCCCAAAGCATGATGTTTCCACCCCCATGCTTCACAGAAGGTATGGTGTTCTTTGGATGCAACTCAGCATTCTTTGTCCTCCAAACACGACGAGTTGAGTTTTTATCAAAAAGTTATATTTTGGTTTCATCTGACCATATGACATTCTCCCAATCTTCTTCTGGATCATCCAAATGCTCTCTAGCAAACTTCAGACGGGCCTGGACATGTACTGGCTTAAGCAGGGGGACACGTCTGGCACTGCAGGATTTGAGTCCCTGGCGGCGTAGTGTGTTACTGATGGTAGGCTTTGTTACTTTGGTCCCAGCTCTCTGCAGGTCATTCACTAGGTCCCCCCGTGTGGTTCTGGGATTTTTGCTCACCGTTCTTGTGATCATTTTGACCCCACGGGGTGAGATCTTGCATGGGGCCCCAGATCGAGGGAGATTATCAGTGGTCTTGTATGTCTTCCATTTCCTAATAATTGCTCCCACAGTTGATTTCTTCAAACCAAGCTGCTTACCTATTGCACATTCAGTCTTCCCAGCCTGGTGCAGGTCTACAATTTTGTTTCTGGTGTCCTTTGACAGCTCTTTGGTCTTGGCCATAGTGGAGTTTGGAGTGTGACTGTTTGAGGTTGTGGACAGGTGTCTTTTATACTGATAACAAGTTCAAACAAGTGCCATTAATACAGGTAACGAGTGGAGGACAGAGGAGCCTCTGAAAGAAGACGTTACAGGTCTGTGAGAGCCAGAAATCTTGCTTGTTTGTAGGTGACCAAATACTTATTTTCCACCATAATTTGCAAATAAATTCATTAAACATCCTACAATGTGATTTTCTGGATTTTTTTTCTCATTTTGTCTGTCATAGTTGAAGTGTACCTATGATGATAATTACAGTCCTCTCTCATTTTTTTAAGTGGGAGAACTTGCACAATTGGTGGCTGACTAAATACTTTTTTGCCCCACTGTATATACTGTATTCTATTCTACTGTATTCTATTCTATGCTGCTCTGACATTGCTCGTCCAAATAGTTATATATTCTTAATTCCATTCCTTTACTTTAGATTTGTGTGCATTGTGTGTTTTCTTGTGAAATTGTTAGATATTACTTGTTAGGCAATAACATCTGCAAAACATTGGTATGTGACCAATAAAATTTGATTTGATTTGATATCACACACCCTTTTGACATACTGCAGGAAAAAAACACACACCCATTTTGATTAGTGTTTCTTTTCAAATCAGACAGACCTGGAGGAGGCTTGATGAAGCATTCCAAAGATCCTCTCTAGATTAGAATGTCATCTGCGTTTAAGGGAATACCGTGGGAAGATAATTTACAACAGTGGAGAGGAGATAATAAAACAGTGACACGTCTATTCTTAATCCCTAGGTGTCTGTAGAAAATTACAGGCTTTCTTATGGTTGTTATATTATGAAGTACAGTTATTATGTGATGAAGAAAGTCTTGTTTTTGGTCTGATGAAGCAGCAACATTGGAGATGCTTTTCCTGTTTTCTCTCATTTTTGTCCTGTAGTCGATGTTCAATAGACTACAATCCTTATCCAAAGTGTAAACACTGCTGGACTGTTGCCTTTGATACATTTCAGATCACCTATGTGAGTGTGTGTGTGTATCTGTGCATGTGTGCTCGCTCTCTGCACAGATGATAACTTGTAAACATTGTTGTCTTGGCAGAAGCCTCACTCTGAAAACAGGACAGAGTTGTAGTTCTAACAAGGTTGATTTAATGTTGACTCTACTGCTAGGAGGACAGGATGGGGGAGTGTGAGTGTGAGGGACCCTCCCAAACACAACCTCCCTAGCCCCATAACCACCTTGGCTACAAACCAAATGGCATCCTATTCCCTTTATAGTGCACTTTTGATCAGGGCCCCTGGGGCTCTGGTCAAAAGTAGAGCACTATGTAGGGAATAGGGTGCCATTTGGGACATAACCCTTCTGATAGCCAAGTTTATCCACATCTCACATTGTTATCTCTCTCCCGAGACGAAACGTACTTTGCTCAGGCACCTCTCTAATGGGCCAGAGCCCTGAACAGAATGTTTTAACACAAATATCAGTTGTATATTAAAAACAAAATAAATAATAAGAAAATAACCTGTGAAGAAACTGGCTCTGCATCAAAATGACTCCCTATTCCCTATATAGTGCACTTCTTTTGACCAGAGCCCTATGGGCCCTTGACCTGTTCAAAAGTAGTACACATAGGGATTAGGGTGCCATTTGGGAAAAATTCTGGATTTATTTGATGTCTGCACATACACTCCCCTTCGTATTTATTTGGACAGTGGAGTTAAAACGTTCAATTTGGCTCTATACTCCTTATAGTTGAGATCAATTGTTTCATATGAGGTGACAGTACATAATGTCACCTTTATTTTAGGGTATTTTCATACATACACTGTAAAAAAAATATGCTGGGTTGCAAGCGTTGGGATAGTTGTGTTGTCTTTAGAAACAGCTGGGTTATTGATGCTGGGTGCTGGGTTATTGGTCAGATCAGAAGACCGGAGGCCTTTAGTAGAGTTGTGGCTTTCATAGAGTTCTTTTTTGCCACCCATGAGAGTAAATGTCAGTCCTGTTCATCTGCTCTGTTGTATTGTTATTACATGTTATGGTTGACATTTTTATACAGTAGCTTCAATATATCCTCTAAAAGCCTTTGTAAATCCTATTGTTGGTGTACCTTATTATAATATGTAATTAATAATCTTAATATTATAGAATTGTGAAATGCAAAACAGTTCAAGGAAAATGTTAATTTGCAGTATGCAAATTTATGATGAACAGGAATTACATTTACTCTTATTAGTGGCCAATGAGATCTAGCTGAAAGGATTCCATTCAAAAAGATCCAGCTGCAAGGTCAACACAGCATGTGTCTGAAACCTTTTACATAAATGTTTTTATAATAAAAGTGATTCCAAAATGACACAACAAATTATTTACCATTTATTTATTATCTTTGGAAAAGCATAATCTGAAACGCAACCAACACAAACTGCAAATGCATCCAACAAGTTTGTAGAGTCACAGGCTTGATGTAGTAATTTTTTTGCTAGTAATATGGGATCAGATACTAAACTTCGGACTACTGTAGCCCTTTCCTGCAATCAAAAAACAAATTGGCAGAGGTGGGACCAAGTCATTGTTTACAAGTCACAAGTAAGTCTCAAGTCTTAGCACTCAAGTCCCAAGTCAATTCCCAAGTCAAGACCGGCAAGTCCGAGTCAGGTCTCAAGTCAAGACCGTCAAGTATCAAATCAAGTCTCAAGTCCTAAACTTTGAGTTTCGAGTCCTAAACACGTCATAATGTGCTCTTCACCAAATGTATTACCATTTCATATTTTTAACAAGAGTAGTAGTTAGTATATTACATTTACGCAAATCATGAATGCTTTTAAAACGATCTATATATTTAGTACTTTCCAAATAAATGTTATATTTCCATGGAAATACATGGGTAGCCATGAGAAAGACCACCCCCCAATAGTGATCGACTATCAAGGATCGCTATGGTGCGCAATCGGGCGATGTAGGCTTGTACACAATCTCCCAATCTTAACACACACACACACTCTTTGTGTGGTGACAGTAGGCTAATGTATGTCAATGGTTTTAGGAACAGCAGTAACATAAGGCAGGATTTAAACTACCAACTGCCTAGCCAGTTGCAGCTCAATCTTGGGTGCAATGATCACGTTCCCACACTGACTGACTGTGTGGAGGCTCAATGATTTAACGTTAGCCTACATGATACACTAATAAAGTAATAAAATATATAGCCATCGGCTATATTAGCCACGACTTACCGTTCTTTGTACAGCTTCAAATGTCTAACAAATTTGGAAATTATTGCGCCTCTGTCTGTAATTTTCTTTCCGCGCATGTTTTGCAAGTTGCAATGCGTTTTTTGTTGATACAGCGTCGTCTTTTGGGTATCATCTTCCCAAGGGCTCCTTCTGAATTCACCCGCCGACGTTCCTCTGCACTGCCACGCAAAACTTTTTCTCAGCTGGCACAATTTGATTTGCTGCTGTCCGATTCAAACTGTATTCCGTTAAATGAAGAGTTGATGCACTACACACTTTTTTTAATAGCATCATTTTTAATATTTGGGCTTGGGGAGGGTATCAAGTCGGGTCGAGTCATAAGGCTTAATTCCAATTCAAGTCTCGAGTCATTGGTGTTAAAGTCAAAGTCGAGTTGCAAGTCATCATATTTGTGACCCGAGTCTGACTCAAGTCCAAGTCATGTGACTCGAGTCCACACCTCTGCAAATCACCCTCAAGTGGCGTCATGGGTGGAATGTTATTAATATTTTCCATAATTACTAAACATTATTTTAAAATCCCTGCCAAAAATCCTGTTTCTATGTCAAACGGTTTTGTTATATTTCAGTCTTCTGTGATGTATATAAAGTGTATTACACAGCGGCTGGGTCTAATCCTGAATGCTGATTGGTTAAAACTGCATTCCAACCGGTGTCTATTCCACAAGTTACCACCGGCTAAATCTATTGCGTTAAATTGCCTGTTTACTCTGTTCCATCTGACTGCGCAATCCACTGTCTCGTCAGCCCAGCCAGACAATTTATAAACTTGATCTCCACTATAAAATGTAGATAGACATTACATTTCTCACATTTCTTTTGGACTAACATTTAGAGATTTGTATAAACTTGCTGTCTGTCTCTCCAACATGCAATATTGTTTCAATATTGAAAGTTGATCTCCAGGTTTCCCATGGTAATGAACGTGTCGTGAGTTGGGACAACACAGACAGGCAGGCAGCGTTTCTCAGCCAGTCGAAATCATGAATCAGCTGGCATCCTTTTTATGGATATATACAAAGAAATGTAAATTGAAAAAACGTAAAACGAAACAAATTTCAGCTAGTGTTCATTCTTTCCAGCTCAGTTTGACGTGAATGTGTTAGCTGTGTTGTTGACTAGCTCCTCTGAAAAACAGTGTCTTGACGAGAGAGCACATTTTCTATGCCGTTTGAAATCGTGCCTCATTAGCTCATTATTATGGATGTGTCCAACTAAATGCCATTGGAAAACAGCTTGAAAATTCAATTGAAAATTCAATTGAAAATGCAGCTACAAAGTTACAAAACACTTAAGCAACAACCACACAAACTAAAATTGGATACATTGTAAACATAGGTCCCACAAGGAAAAACTTAGCAAGCTAGCTAGTTAGCATTTCTTTGTTATTGCCGAGACTTTTTTTTTTTTTTGGAGCATCTGATGACCTTACGTTGGTGAGTGATGAACATGATGCTGTCAAATCCTCCTACATGTTTCTAGTTTGACCAGCTGTTTTCAGCAACTGGTATTTTTGAATTCGTTGTCATGTTGGAAGGTTCGCTAGCAACAAACTATTTATCTAGCTTCTAGCTTCGTTTTTGGTATGCAGTGTGAACTCCTATTAAACAGTCTTGAGTGACCTCACGAGAATGCAAACTTTTCTAGCTACACGAGGCAAAATAGGGAATTATCAGCTCATTGTTATGGATGTCTCGTGACTGTGTTAGCTGTAGCTAGCTGGCTAGCTAGCAAGCAAGGGATAAGAACTGAACATGGCAATGGAACATAAAGAACAAACGAATCGAACGAAGGACTGGGTCGCATCTCTACCAACCAAAAGATGAGAAAGTATGAATTTGCTGATAAAAATTCAAATAAAAATAAAAATAATTTATTTCTGCCGGTTAATGTGTTATTTAGTATTGTTTTCTTCGGCAGTCGAATAAACGCCTCCATTCTGTACATTACCTTGGAAAAATGAACTGCAAAGGGACTAGTCACCGCCTCGTACGCCTCGTACTGCTGCGTCGTCTATTATTTCCAAGGTAATGTATAGAACCTCTGCTTTTATCCCTTACGTATTTGGATGCAAACTCAAAATTGAATACATTTCAGCTGTATATCCGACATGGCACATGTCTTCTTTTTTTTTACGCCCATAAGCATGTATACTTTTGTTTCAAAGTAGATTTGTTTAAGACTACCAACGAACACTCTGTGTGACCCTGATTTGGCCCACTGCAGTAAAAGTTTAATACACATAAGTGAATTTCTCCAAATACTTATGACACCTTCAAATGTGGGGACCAGATACAATAAAGTGTATGAAAATACCCTCAACTACAAGGTCGCTTCACATTAAACATTTGATCTAAAATCCAAAAATGCTGCAGTATAGAGCCAAATGAAAAGTTTTAGCTTCACTGTCCAAAAACATACGTAGGGGAGTGTATATGTCTTCCATCCCTTTCATGTAACATTAGTTACTGTTCACTCTGAAATCCTTCAGACTTACTGGATAATTGCAGTGACTGTAAAGTCTCATTTAGAGCTTTGTGTTTTTTCATGTCTGTTTGTCTGGCCCTGCTCTATTAATTCTCCCTTTCTGAAATACATGGCGATGTGGGCTGTGTGTTATCACACCTAGAAAAAGTGGGATCCTGACACTCCCATGTCTTTCCAAATCAGAGCAAAAGTACTTAGTCAGCAAAAGTCATTTTCAAGAGAAAATATGTAGTGCAGTGGGATATTTTGAGATATGAGTGAGGTTGTTGTTTTAACTGCTATTGTTGGAATTTCGTATGATCTTCTATGAGGAAGAACCCCTGACCTTCTAACGATTCTTGTGTAACTTGTGAGCTTCATAGAGCAAAACATGTTACACGTGCGTGTCATGGTCGTGAGAGCCTTTTCATAGATAGCTTTTTATAGTTTGAGCTCGAACCATTCGGACTCCACAGATGTTTTTGTTAAAAGGGCCCCTTCGGGATCAGCCCTTGTCTCCCAAACACCGGTCTAGCTCAGCTTCAGTTAATCACACAGACTAATGGTTGGCATATACAGCTGCAGAATAAATATACTCTAATGGTACAACCCAGAAGTCTGTAGCTTAAACACAATGTTTAAAAGTTGTTAGAAGTCCAAAACTCAACAGCGTTACGGTGGGACTCATTGACCAAGGCTTTGGCACAAATGGTACAGTATTCCCTATTCCAGTGCTCACCAGCCTTTTTTGAGCCGAGATCACTTTCTGAGTCAAAATGCAAGCCGAGATTTACATTTCAGAATTACTTAATTAAAAAAACGTAAGCCTATGCAACATGGACCTATTAAAAACTGTAGTACTGCAGTAAGGAGGTTTGTGCAGTAGGCTATAGGCCCAAAACATTGCCCAGTCTACTGCATTGTTGTTCTTTCAGACAATTTAAAACATTTTTATTTCAACATTTGAGGTAGGCTATATGATCACACCAATAGACCAGTTGTTTTATTACTTCTGAGGCACAGCTGAATAAGCAAGACATTTTAATAATTTGCTTTTTTTATTTTACTGGGCTGATGGAACCTACATCTGATGGTCAGTCTCAGCGGACGGAGAGGGCAGCAGTCTAAGGGTCCGCCTCTCAACTTCCCTCTGTTCTCCCTTTCCTCTGCTGACACTGACCAAAAAGGGACAGTCTTCCAGCTGATGGCAAAACTCGAGTTGCACTGTGTTATTTCTCCCTCATGCACAAATCCATGTCGTTTCTCATATGACCAGAGAAAGTGAAATATTTTATATATAATATAAAAAAATACCCAAGCCGCTAATAATAATAGCGCAAGCCTATCGATACATTTTCCTTATAGCGCGAGTGGAAGTAGGGAAAATGTACATTTTATGGCTTATAAAAGTGTTAAATAAAAAGTGTTGACAGTGATGAGTAAAAACATGAACTCACTTATGAAAACAGTAGCTCTTTGCTGTATACGTTGACAGTCTCTCTCTAGTCGTGGTTTTAAAAGTTTAGAAATCTCACAGTATCAACTTTGCTGTAGCTTTCTTTCATGCCTGCTACGTTACTGCATCCGATTGGCCAGTGGTAGGCCTTTAGTGCACTTGATTTGCTTACCCGAGAAGGCAGATCTTGTACCTCCAGACATATGAAATGGTTCAAAATGGGAACATGTCACCTACCCGTCGTGCAGGGAAAACTGAATCGGGACTACCTACCGCCAACAGCACTAGATAAATAAAAAAAATAGGAATGTCTTGGACATCGACCAGTCAATCGCAATTGACCGGATGGTGACCACTGCCCTATTTTACAATACATAATGCACTATATAGGAAGTAGGGTGTAATTTTGGATGCAGTCTGGTAATGTTCGGTCTACACTCCACAGTCACCCAGAGTCTCATGAACTCACTAATAAAGGTCAAACACAATATGTGATCTGCTGTGTAGTTTATATAGGGCATACAGTAAGATATACCCAGCCCCCCAACCTTCAGGTATAGAGGTATCAACATTATTTTCAGATTATCCACTTGCAATAATCAGATGTCCTTTGACCTGCTTGTACCTTAGGCCTGTATTGACACAGCTGTACTTAATTTGGGAGGAGAAAAGAACCCATGAACGCATCATTACGACAGCGCCCGACCCAACTTGTGTGTGTGTGTGTGTGTTTGCGCATGCGCGCACACCCGGCTCAACCTGAGTGGCCATGCAGGTTTTTTTTTCCTCTTTCTCCCCGAAGACATGAGCATGTTGTTTCAGCTGTTGGCCATGCATGAGCTATTGCCTGGCACTCAGTGTCATAGAAGTGTTTACTGAAAAGTCCCGATACAGCTACACACAGCTTCAGCCCAGTGGGGTCTGATTGTGACTGCCAAAGGCCAGTCAGACTAACCTTGTTAGAGAAACAGACCCCTAACTGAGTTCTAGGTTTCCTCCAGAGATGTTCTCTGAGAGTGCTAGCTACCCCCATAGTAGAGGTGTACATCAGTGGAGGCTCCTCACAGGAGGAATGGGAGGACCATCCTTCTCAGTGAATTTAGTATAGATAAAACAATACTAAATATATTCATGCCACCAAATAATTGATTAAAACACACACTAGCCTCAACAGAACTCTGTAGGGTAGCACCATGGTGTAGCCGGAGGACAGCTAGCTTCCGTCCTCCTTTGAGTACATTGACTTCAATACAAAACATAGGAGGCTCATGGTTCCCCTTCCATAGACTTACACAGTACTTATGACAACTTCCGGAGGACATCTTCCAGAGCTCTTGCAGAATGAACTGACATGTGGTCCACACAATTAAAGGATCAGATAATTAATCTAGTACTGAAATCATAATATACAGCTAACTAGCACTGCAGTACATAAAAGGTGGTGGTTGTTGACTAAAATAAAGAGAAAATCGTTGAACAGTTTTTAACAAATTAATTTATTCCTAAATGAAGGAGAAGCAACAGAGAAAGAGAGAGAGAGAGAGTGAGTAATTTTTTTCAGTTTCACTTACTTAGCTAGCAAATGTAGCTAGCTACTTTACCCTATAGGGATGCTATGTTAGCTAGCTGACTATGACTGTCCAACACAACACTGGAACTCTTCCAAGTCAAGGTAAGCTTTTGGTTTTACAAATTTATTGCGACTGGGGCCGCCAGTGTAACTGCTTACTGACTGTACACTGTAACGTTACTGCATGATTGTAGTGGGTTAACTAACGCGTTAGTTCTATTAGCTATGCTGACTATGACATTACTTTAGCTAATATGGTGACAACGATGTAGGTGGTGTGTAGTGGTTTGGCTTGGAAAGTATTTTTTCGCCTGGTCACATATAGCTGATGTGTTGTGCATTGAAGTCCATAAGCGAAGGGAAGAGGTAACGTAGATGGGAGAAGGAATACAACGTGGCTGCTATGAAACTGTGAATTGCGTTTAGTTTACGCGTTATCAGGAGTGGATTCATTCCGCCGATTCTGTTGAAAAACGTTTCTTAAACAGAAGCAAACTAAACGAAACAGGGATAAACTTACCTACATTTGTCCAATGGACTAATGATTGCACCCGCTATGTCACTGTTTGTCCATGTGTCACTGTATGTCACATCAAATTTGTCTCTCGACCTGTGTGCACCTACGTTGTGAACGTCCATTCATAGTCTAGGTTGTAGCAACCTCATAATGGGTATAGGGAAAATTTGAGTATACTGTATCACGGACTCCCGAGTGGTGCAGCGGTCTAAGGCACTGCAATGCTAGAGGAATCACTACAGACCCGGGTTTGATCCCGGTCTGTTTCACAACCGGCCGTGATCGGGAGTCCCATAGGGTGGCACACAATTGGCCCAGCGTCGTCCGGGTTAGGGGAGGGTTTGGCCTGGGGTGCTTTACAAGTAGGCCGTCATTGTAAATAAGAATTTGATCTTAACTGACTTGCATAGTTAAATAAATACAAATGTAGCAGCCTAACCCTATCGCTGTTACGTTTATCTGGGTGAATGGAATTTGAATGACAGCAGTCATCCAATATGCTGTAATAGGAATAAGGCCATTCTCCGCCCCAAATAAAACAAATTGGCCTCCCTCATCTGAAATGGCACTGACCGCCACTGGTGTACATATACAAGCCAGTCAGACTAACATTGTTAGAGAAACACCCCTCTGAGAGTGCTATATGTGCCTTCCATAGCAGAGGAGTTCATTTTAATTTCCTGACTCCACATAAGAGCAAATTACCTCTGTTTTCCCAACCTTCCTAATGAGCTCTTCTGTTGCCTTGGCCTTTGACTCTGCCTACTCTTTCCCTAGAAGTCTCTCTTTCTCTCTTTCTCATCCTCCCTCCCTCCCTCTCTCTAGGTGTTTAGTACTCAGCAGACTGCAGTGACCCATCATTAGCTGGGGAAGGGGTAGTCAATAGGGGGCAGGGGGTAGTTGTTAAGGTGAGTTAAAAGCTCCAATTTCTACCAGGTTAATATCTCTATAGTCATTAGGCCACCGGGTGATTACTGAAGCGGTTAAAGAGTCACATCCTGTTGGGGAGACCTGGGTACACTAACAAATGTGGGGTTAATTTGGTACAGTAACCCAGCGCTGGGTTGGACAGAACACCATTTTGTTTAAGCATCTGTTTCAGGAGGTGTGGCCTATTAGGGCCATATCTTTCAAATAATTATTTTTGGCCAACCGTAAGAGTAAATGTAATTCCTGTTCATCATCTTAGGTTTGTAAACAGAAAACTTAAATTGTCCTTCATAACATTACTATTTGCATATCCCAACATTGGAATATGCACAGGCTCTTGAGGAACTCATACACTTGTGTAAGCCTCATTTAGATACAAAAGGGTCAGGGTTTAACCTTAAAGGAAAATAACAGTCAAAAACTTTTGGTATTTGTTTCATTAGTCCCCTGTTGATACAGTCGAAAATGTTTTGCAATGGCAGCAATCAAGGTATAGAACTTCCCAGAAACTTCCCAGAAAGTGTCACAGTGTGATGCATCTTGTGTGGTATTTTCCTTTAACAATAAAAAAGAACAGATTAATCGGAATGGCATTTACTCTCACAAGTGTCAAAAAATTACTATCTAAAAGTACTTCTGTACTACTGTAGGAGTAGTACAGTAGCGCTGCCTCAAATTAGTCCTTTTGGATATTTTTCTTGATAAGCCCTTTTGTTGGAGTAGTACAGTTTACATGTACTGTATGTCATTTACACATTCTTCACAAAAATAAGTGTATTCATATAATTATCCTGTAGGGGAGACTTATGTTCTTACTTGAAGGAGTATAGTACTGTAGTTAAGTGTCTGTAGGGCTAAATCACATAGTTTATCACAGCCATACTTTAAAATGAATACTGCTTTGTATAATTTTCCTGTATCGGAGACTTGTGTGCTTGTAGTAGCACAATACTGTGGTTAAGTGTCCGTAAAGCTAGCCTAACATACGTTTATATTCAAAACAGCAATGCTTTTTCTTATGTACACTGTTTTATATAATTGCTTCCAGCAAACATGTGTTGTAACATTCGTTGGCCACCAGTATCTTTGACATAGTTATATTGCCTGTTTCATAGGTTTGCCACCATTTACTTTCTTTCAGAGAGCTTTCTGTTCAATCAAACACATTTGTTATCTTTGGATCGCGTTATGTTTTTGATCACACATCGCATGTTGTTAATCATTTTCATGCATGCTGCAAAGACTGTATAGAATGGGGCATCTGCTAAATGACTAAGTGTTCCAAATAACATGCACAGCAACCATATCAAAGAGAGGAAAAAGTCTGGTATTTATTGTAATTTCAATCAGAATTTATATCCTCCTCAATCTGGTCCAACTCGTTTGATTACGCAAGAGCCTTTGATAATGTTTTGTGAAATGTTTTCACCGCATTTTGAGCTTTTTCCCCCAAAATCATAATCACACTCCTTTAGTCTTTGTTGAAGATGTTAAATGTGTGCACCTTCAGCCCTTGTATATTTTTGTGGATTCGTTTTATAGGCCTACTCCACACATTGTGTAACCTACTCCACCTACCGGTTTCTACAGTATTGGAATTATAGATATACAGTATGTACGCGCTTAATTTCATATACAGAGCTAGGATATTCTCAAATCAAACCAAATATTATTTGTCACATCCTTTTTAAAGAACAGGTGTAGACTAACAGTGAAATGCTTAGTTACGGGCCCTTCCCAACAATGCAGAGAGAGAGAAAATAAAGAAATAATAGAAAAGTAATAACACATAATAATAAATACACAACTTGGCTATACACTGAGTGTACAAAACATTACGAACTTTCCATCACAGACTGACCAGGTGAATTCAGGTGAAAGCCATGATCCCTTGTTGATGTCACTTGTTAAATCCACTTCAATCAGTGTAGTTGAAGGGGAGGAGACTTAAAGAAGGATTGTTAAGCCTTGAGACATTTGAGACAGGAAATGTGTATGTGTGCTGTTCAGAGGGTGAATGAGCAAGACCAGTGTTTCCCAACCCTGGTCCTCGAGTATCCCCAACAGTACACATTTTTGTTGTAGCCCTGGACAAACACACCTCATTCAGCTCATCGAGGACTTGATGATTAGTTGACAAGTTGAATCAGGTATGCGTGTCAAATCAAATCAAATGTTATTTGTCACATGCACATGGTTAGCAGATGTTAATGCGAGTGTAGCAAAATGCTTGTGCTTCTAGTTCCGACAATGCAGTAATAACCAACCAACCAACCAATCTAGCTAACAATTCCAAAACTACTACCTTATAGACACAAGTGTAAGGGGATAAAGAATATGTACATAAAGATATATGAATGAGTGATGGTACAGAGCGGCATAGGCAAGATACAGTAGATGGTATCGAGTGCAGTATATACATATGAGATGAGTATGTAAACAAAGTGGCATAGTTAAAGTGGCTAGTGATACATGTATTACATAAAGATGCAGTAGATGATGTAGAGTACAGTATATACATATACATATGAGATGAATAATGTAGGGTATGTAAACATTATATTAGGTAGCATTGTTTAATGTGGCTAGTGATATATTTTACATCAATTTCCATCAATTCCCATTATTAAACTGGCTGGAGTTGAGTCAGTGTGTTGGCAGCAGCCACTCAATGTTAGTGGTGGCTGTTTAACAGTCTGATGGCCTTGAGATAGAAGCTGTTTTTCAGTCTCTCGGTCCCAGCTTTGATGCACCTGTACTGACCTCGCCTTCTGGATGATAGCGGGGTGAACAGGCAGTGGCTCTGGTGGTTGTTGTCCTTGATGATCTTTATGGCCTTCCTGTGACATCGGGTGGTGAAGGTGACAGAGATGGCCGCCTCGCTTCGCTTCTATGCGTGTCCATGGTTACAATAAAAATGTGTGCTCTTGGGGGTACTCGAGGACCAGGGTTGGGAAACACTGGGAAAGACAAAATATTTAAGTGCCTTTGAACGGGATATGGTGGTAGGTTCCAGGTGCACCGATTTGAGTGTGTCAAGAACTGCAACACTGCTGGGTTTTTCACACTCAACTCAGTTGTCGTAGAGAAAGGAAAACGCTCAGGGATTTCACCATGATGCCAACGGTGACTTTAAAACAGTTGCAGAGTTTAATAGCTGTGATAGAAGAAAATGTGGATGGGATCAACAACATTGTATTTACTCCACAATACTAATCTAATTGACAGAGTGAAAAGAAGTAATCCTGCACAAAATAAAAAATATTCCAAAACATGAATCATGTTTTCAACAAGGCACAAAAGTAATACTGCTAAAAATGTGACAAATCAAATTTACTTTTTTTCCGGAACACAAAGTGTTATGTTTCGGGGCAAATCCCCTACAACACAATACTGACTCCACTCTCCATATTTTCAAGCATAGTGGTGGTTGCATCATGTTATGGGTTTACTTGTAATCGTTAAGGACTGGGGATTTTTTCAGGATGAAAAAGAACAGAATGGAGCTAAGCACAGATAAAATCCTAGAGGAAAACCTGGTTCAGTCTGCTTTCCACCAGACACTGGGAGATGAATTCACCTTTCAGCAGGACAATAACCTAAAACACAATGCCAAATCTACAATGGAGTTGCTTACCAAAAAGACAGTGAATGTTCCTGTGTGACTGAGTTACATGTTTTACTTTAATCTGCTTGAAAATATATGGAAAGACCTGTCTAGCAATGAACAACAACTCATTTGACAGAGCTTGAAGAATTTTTAAAAGAATAATGTGCAAACATTGTACAATCCAGGTGTAGATAGCTCTTACAGACTTAACCAGGGATTTTAATACTTATCTAATCAAGATTTCGCATTTCCACTGCTCCAGATTCCAATGGCAAGCTTTACGTCACTCCAGCCAACGCTTGGCATTGTGCATGGTGATCTGAGGTTTGTGTGCGTCTGCTCAGCCATGGAAACCCATTTCATGAAGCTCCAGACGAACAGTTATTGTGCTGACGTTGCTTCCAGAGGTAGTTTGGAACTCGGTAGTGAATGTTGCAACCGAGGAAAGACACATTTTACAAGCTACGCGCTTCAGCCCTCAGTGGTCCTGTTCTGTGGTGCTTGTGCGCCCTACCACTTCGTGGCTTAGCTGTTGCTGCACCTAGACGTTTCCACTTCACAATAACAGTACTTACAGTTGACTGGGGCGGCTCTAGCAGGGCATAAATTTGACGAACTAACTTGTTGGAAAGGTGACATCCTATGACGGTGCCACGTTGAAAGTCACTGAGCTCTTCAGTAAAAGCTATTATACTGCCAATGTTTGTCTATGGAGATTGAACAATTTTATACACCTGTCAGCAATGGATGTGGCTGAAATAGCCGAATCCACTAATTTGAAGGGGTGTCCACATACTTTTGTTTATTCTGTATGGTGTAGGTTCCCTGTGTCTTGTGTCATGTGGTCAACGTGGTACAGCCTGTGTACTTACAGTATGGATTAATCTCTCTGTTCTCGAAGGTGAAAGAGCATTGGATCCATAACATGTCACAGTGCATTAGAGCTGCTTAGGTTTGTGGGTTATTTATTAGGCACGGTGCAAAGGGCGGCTCGCTGTAAATGTATGTGTTTTGAATAGGCCCCAGAACCTTTTAAAGTAAAGTGAATACTGACTTGAAGAAATAATATAATGGCTTGACCCACGTGTAAGGCTGTTCCATTTGAGGTCAGAACAGCCATTGCCGAGCAAACAGCCAATCTGGATGTGGAGGACCAAGTTTGTGTGAGAATATGCTACAAGGTAAGGCCCCTCTTGTCTACGTACATGTAGAGAGAAATGCCTGCAGGGTTAGTGTTGGGACAGTGAAATAAGAACTGCATGTACTCACTGCATAACACTTTGTACCCTGCGACACACAAAGAACATTGATCAGCATGGGCTATAGCCAATCTTCATTTCAATGTTAGTTTTATCAGCTTTCTGTACTATTTGACACTCAGAACTCATGGCACACATGACAACACATTGATCAGTCCAATGTTATTTACATCACAAATGTGATAAGATTGCGGGATATGCAGTTTTATCTGCAGCATGAAAAGAATGTGTCCTGCACAGAGTCACTGCAAAGGGCATGTAAACATCAAATATCTAAATGCTAGAGTCAATGCAGCTATGTAAGATGTCTACATAGCAGTGTAACCTCATGATAGGAGAATGTTCAATTGCTAAATTAAAATGTCTAAATGTGGTGCTCTTATCTGTCACAATGTGCAACAAATTGTGTAATACAGCGGAGAGTAATGGCTTCTGAGATAACGTGTGGCCTTACGCAGGAGAAAATTATGGACTCAGGGGCTAGGTTTCCATAAAATTGATGACAGAATTTTATAAAATCTGCATAAAAACAATATGTGAAACGAATAAAAAATAAAAATGATGTGGGTTTCTGTTGCATTTTCAACTCTATTGATGGTTTTGTCACAAAAATGTTTGCGTATATAGTGAATGTGCCTTCCCTGCCTTCCCTGGTCACTCATGCCCTAACAGCTCGATGATACAGTCGGTATAGCCTACCTACATTATGAAATGATTATATATATAAAAGAGCACGATTTTTATTTTTTGTCATTTGGCATCAATCATTTTGTCACCAGAATTTTTTATTTTATTTTACCTTTATTTAACTAGGCAAGTCAGTTAAAGAACAAATTCATATTTTCATTGTTGGCCTAGGAACAGTGGGTTAACTGGCGAAATCAATATTATTGGAAAGGATCATCAAGCTCATCACCGTGCACGTTCACCACCCTGTGAAATTCATTATCAATTATTTCATCTGTAGCCTAATAAACTGCATGCTTTCCTGAGTCGTAGTGGGAGGATCACTGAACATATCATCACATGACAAGTTTACTTTGATATGATGGTTATTATATCAATATTTCTGCATAATGGCATTTTCACTGACATTTCTCACGTAATTCAATTTACAGATAAAAAATAGTCCCACCTTGTCTAGCATATTTTGTTTTCTCAACATTTGGAAAGTTTACAGACAAATTTGCTGTTTCAATCAGGCCTGTCATGAAATGTTTAATCCGACATGTACAGTTGAAGTCAGAAGATTATATACACTTAGATTGGTGTAATTAAAACTTGCTTTTCAACCACTCCAAAAATGTCTTGTTAACTAACTATAGTTTTGGCAAGTCAGTTAAGACATCTACTTTGTGCATGACACAAGTAATTCTTCCAGCAATTTGTTTACAGATAGATTATTTCACTTATAATTCACTGTATCACAATTCCAGTGGGTCAGAAGTTTACATGCACTAAGTTGACTGTGCCTTTAAACAGCTTGGAAAATTCCAGAAAATGATGTCATGGCGTTAGAAGCTTCTGATAGGCTAATTGACATCATTTGAGTCAATTGGGGGTGTACCTGTAGATGTATTTCAAGGCCTACCTTCAAACTCAGTGCCTCTTTGCTTGACATCATGGAAAATCAAAAGATATCATTCAACACCTCAGAAAAAAATTGTAGACCTCCACAATCCAACGCCTGAAGGTTCCATGTTCGTCTGTACAAACAATAGTACGCAAGTATAAACACCTTGGGACCACGCAGCCGTCATACACTCAGGAAGGAGAAGCGTTCTGTCACAAGGACCTTGTGAAGATGCTGGAGGCAACAGGTACAAAAGTATCTATATCCACAGTAAAACTAGTCCACTGCTCCAAAACCGCCATAAAAAAGCCAGACGGCGGTTTGCAAATGCACATGGGGACAAAGATTGTACTATTTGGAGAAATGTCGTCTGGTCTGATGAAACAAAAATAGAACTGGTTGGCCAAAATGACCATTGTTTTGTTTGGAGGAAAAAGGGAGAGACTTGCAAGCCGAAGAACACCATCCCAACCGTGATGCACGGGGGTGCAGCATAATGTTGTGGGGGTGCTTTGCTGCAGGAGGGACTGTTGCACTTCACAAATTAAATGGCATCATGAGGGAGGAAAATTATGGGGATATATTGAAGCAACATCTCAAGACATCAGACTTGGTCGCAAATGGGTCTTCCAAATGGACAATGACCCCAAACATACTTCCAAAGTTGTGGCATACTGGCTTAAGGACAACAAAGTAAAGGTATTGGAGCGGCCATCGCAAAGCCCTGACCTCAATCCTATAGAAAATGTGTGGGCAGAACTGAAAAAGCGTGTGCGAGAAATGAGGCCTACAAACCTGACTCAGTTTGACCTAAGTTAAACAATTTAAAGGCAATGCTACCAAGTACTAATTGAGTGTCTGTAAACTTCTGACCCACTGTTAATGTGATGAAAGCTGAAATAAATAATTCTCTCTACTATTATTATGACATGTCACATTCTTAAAATGAAGTGGTGACCTAAAACAGGGAATTTTTACTGAGTTTAAATGTATTTGGCTGAGGTGCATATAAAGGTCGGATGGAAACCTGGTTATGTGGCCAAAAATAGAGATGAAAATGATTAATTTAATACATTTAATTGCAATATGTGTCACCAGAATACCTATCACCAGGGCTAATTTTTCATAGAGTTATAATAGTAATGACATGCCTGCAGTCCCTGCTGTTTCTATAGTGTTATAGTGTTTTATGAAGCGCGGTCGGATGATCTCTCTGGTAAGTGGTGGCTATAGCACCATGCCACCTGCAAAACTTCTTTAGCTTCTCGTCCTGGGCCTGTCAGGCTGGGTGGAAACTCAATTCAGTAAGTAAATTAGTTTGTAAGGCTTGTTGGTTGGGGACCAGAACAGCCTGCC
This sequence comes from Oncorhynchus clarkii lewisi, assembly GCF_045791955.1. Lineage (NCBI taxonomy): Eukaryota > Metazoa > Chordata > Actinopteri > Salmoniformes > Salmonidae > Oncorhynchus > Oncorhynchus clarkii. Next base: position 51,289,560 of record NC_092156.1, read on the forward strand.
TGCTGATATAGTGGTTGGATGTCCTAAAAAGTATTCCCCACTGCAGCAGATACCCCTCACACCTCTTATAGCATGATGTATTCCATCAGTGACAGGATAAGTGGATGTCCCCTCCTTCTAACATGTTAAATCTACAACCTGAGAGGTAGGACATTTATAAGAACGGGTTGATATTGAAAGAAGGGGTATTCTTTTAAAGCACAATGCCCTTTAAGTTGATGAAGTAGGAAAGGAATAAAGCAGTTTTGGTGTGGCACTTTCCGTCACATGTATAGCATATGATGTATTTCCTCAGACATACAGTGCATTTGGAAAGTATTCAGACAACTTGACTTTTTCCACATTTTGTTACATTTCAGCCTTATTCTAAAATGGATAAAATAGATTTTTCCCTCATCAGTCTACACACATACCCCCATAATAACAAAGAAAAAAGAAATGTTTGGAAATGTATAAAAAAATGAAACTGATTTACATGTTAACATAAGTATTAAAACCCTTTACTCAGTACTTTGTTGAAGCTACTTTGGCTGCAATTATAGCATTAAGTCTTCCTGGGTATGATGCTACTGTGATAACATGCGTCTTGGTGAGAGGTGTAGGAGTCAGGCGCAGGAGAGCAGGGATGTCTGAGAAGCATGTTTAATAATATAGTCCACCAATACAAAACGGCACAGACAAAAATCCCAAAACTACGCTCTGGAATACTCAGAAACGCAAGGAGGAACAAACACAGTTCCGACACTTTACATACACGTGCGTAATAGCGAAAAAACAACAAACATCAAATACAATCAAGCGCAATACACACAAGTCTAATCCTGCACGATTTACGGCAGGTAACAGGTGCCCTATATACCCACAGAAATCAAAGCAATTGAAAACCAGGTGTGAAAAGGAACACAGACAAAACAACCAGACCGGCGACGCCGAGCGCCGCAGGAGTTACCTTCGGTAGAAGGCGTGACAGTACCCCCCCCCCCCCCCCCCCCCCCCCAACGCGCGGCTCCCGCAGCGCGACGACGCCGGCCTCGAGGACGACCCGGAGGACGAGGCGCAGGGCGATGTGAAACTCCCTTAGCATAGGTGGATCCAGTACATCCTCCACCGGCACCCAGCATCTCTCCTCCTCACGTCCTTGGCTACCCCTCCCAGTCCACAAGGTACTGAAGACCCCCCCACCCGACGCCTCGAGTCCAGTATGGACCGAACTGCATACGCCGGCGCCCCCCACCCGATGTCCAGGGGGGGCGGAGGGACTTCCCGCACCTCATCTTCTTGAAGCGGACCAGCCACCACCGGCCTGAGGAGAGACACATGAAACGAGGGGTTAATACGGTAATACGGGGGGAGCTGTAACCTATAACACACCTCGTTTATTCTCCTCAGGACTTTGAATGGCCCCACAAACCGCGGACCCAGCTTCCGGCAGGGCAGGTGGAGGGGCAGGTTTCGGGTCGAGAGCCAGACCCGGTACCCCGGTGTGTACACCGGGGCCTCGCTGCGGTGGCGGTCGGCACTGGCCTTCTGCCGCCCTTCGGCCTGTTTAAGGTACCCGTGGGCGGCCTCCCAGGTTTCCCTTGAGCAATTCACCCAATCGTCCACCGCAGGAGCCTCGGTCTGGCTCTGATGCCATGGTACCAGGACCGGCTGATATCCCAACACACATTGGAAGGGTGACAGGTTCGTAGAGGAGTGGGGGAGTGAGTTCTGGGCCATCTCCGCCCAGGGGATGTACTTCGCCCACTCCCCTGGCCGGTCCTGGCAATACGACCGCAGAAACCTACCCACATCCTGGTTCACTCTTTCCACCTGCCCATCACTCTCGGGGTGAAACCCAGAGGTCAGGCTGACCGAGACCCCCAGACGTTCCATGAACGCCTTCCACACCCTGGACGTGAACTGGGGACCCCGGTCAGAAACAATATCCTCAGGCACCCCGTAGTGCCGGAAGACGTGAGTAAACAGGGCCTCCGCCGTCTGTAGGGCCGTAGGGAGACCGGGCAAAGGGAGGAGACGACAGGACTTAGAAAACCGATCCACAACGACCAGGATCGTGGTGTTTCCCTGTGACGGTGGCAGATCGGTCAAGAAGTCAACCGACAGGTGTGACCAAGGCCGCTGTGGAACGGGAAGGGGTTGTAACTTCCCTCTGGGCAGGTGCCTAGGAGCCTTGCACTGAGCGCACACTGAGCAGGAGGACACAGAAACCCTCACGTCCTTGGCTAAAGTGGGCCACCAGTACTTCCCACTAAGACATCGCACCGTCCTCCCGATCCCCGGGTGACCAGAGGAGGGGGATGTGTGAGCCCACCAAATTAACCTGTCTCTAACCTCCAGCGGAACATAAACCCTTCCCGCTGGACACTGTTGTGGAGTGGGCTCAACACGCGATGCTCGCTCAATGTCTGCGTCCACCTACCACCTTACAGGTGCCACTAGACAAGAAGCCGGGAGGATGGGCGTAGGATCAATGGCCCGCTCCTCCGTATCATATAGTCGGGACAGTGCGTCTGCCTTAGTGTTCTGGGAGCCTGGTCTATAGGAGATGGTAAACCTAAATCGGGTGAAAAACATGGCCCACCTTGCCTGACGAGGGTTCAGTCTCCTCGCTGCCCGAATGTACTCTAGATTACGGTGGTCAGTCCAGATGAGGAAAGGGTGTTGGGCCCCCTCAAGCCAATGTCTCCACACCTTCAGGGCTCTGACAACAGCTAGCAGCTCCAAATCCCCCACGTCATAGTTTTGCTCCGCCGGGCTGAGCGTCCGAGAAAAGAAAGCACAGCGGCGGAGCTTCGGTGGCGCACCCGAGCGCTGGGAGAGCACGGCTTCAACCCCAGCCTCGGATGCGTCCACCTCCACTATAAATGCCAAAGAGGGGTCCGGATGCGCCAGCACGGGAGCCGAGGTAAAAAGAGCCTTCAAGCGACCAAAAGCCCTGTCCGCCTCAGCCGACCATCCCAGATGCGTCGGCCCCCCCTTCAGCAGTGACGTAATGGGCGCAGCCACCTGCCCAAAACCCCGGATAAACCTCCGGTAGTAGTTGGCAAACTCTAAGAACCGCTGAACCTCCTTTACCGTGGTTGGAGTCGCACGGCTGCAATGCGGTCATCCTCCATCACCAACCCCGATGTGGAAATGCGATATCCAAGGAAGGAGACGGCCTGTTGGAAGAACGAGCATTTCTCAGCCTTGACGTACAGGTCATGCTCCAACAGTCGCCCAAGTACCCTGCGCACCAGAGACACATGCGCGGCCCGTGTAGCGGAATGGACCAGAATATCATCGATGTAAACCACCACACCCTGACTGTGCAGGTCCCTGAGAATCTCATCCACAAAAGATTGGAAGACTGCTGGAGCATTCTTCAACCCGTACGGCATGACGAGGTACTCATAATGGCCGGATGTGGTACTAAACGCCGTCTTCTACTCATCTCCCTTCCGGATACGCACCAAGTTATATGCACTCCTGAGATCCAGTTTTGTGAAAAACCGTGCTCCGTGAAATGACTCAATCGCCGTGGCAATGAGAGGTAGCGGGTAACTATACCCCACCGTGATGGAATTTAGACCTCTATAGTCAATGCACGGACGCAGACCACCCTCCTTCTTCACAAAAAAAATACACTTGAGGAGGCAGGTGAGATGAAGGGCCGAATGAACCCCTGCCTCAGAGATTCCGATATGTATGTCTCCATAGCCACCGTCGCCTCCTGTGACAGGGGATACACGTGACTCAGCGCCTACCAGGAGATTTATCGCACAATCCCCTCGTCGATGAGGTTGTAATTGGGTCGCCTTCTTTTTACAGAAGGCGATAGCCAAATCGGCATATTCTGAGGGAATGTGCACGGTGGAGACTTGGTCTGGACTCTCCACCGTTGTAGCACCAATGGAAACTCCTACACACCTGCCTGAGCACTCCTCCGACCACCCCTGTAGAGCCCTCTGTTGCCACGAAATCCTGGGGTTGTGACGGGCCAACCAGGGGATCCCCAACACCACCGGAAACGCAGGAGAATCAATGAGGAAGAGACTAATTCTCTCCTCATGACCCTCCTGCGTAACCATACCCAGTGGAGCCGTGGCCTCCCTGACTAGCCCTGACCCTAATGGTCGGCTATCTAAGGCGTGCACTTCGAAGGGTTTTTCCAGCTGAACAAGGGGAATCCCTAACCTGTTCGCTAAACTGCGGTCAATAAAATTCCCCACCGCGCCTGAATCTACTAGGAAAGAGGGAAAGAGGGGAAAATTCAGGAAAAACAATCCATACATACATGTGACCAACAGGGGGCTGGGTGAGCCTGGTGCCGACTCACCTGAGGTGTCCGGGCAGTGCTCGGCCTGGCGTCTCGACTCCCGTGGGGACCCCCCCAGCACCGGTCAGCAGTGTGCCCTCTGCGACCACAGCTGGCACAGGAAAGGCCCCCTCCTCCGGTCGCCCTCGCTGAAGCACCTCCTAGCTCCATGGGTGTTGGAGTGGTGGAGCTGGGAGATGGAACTGACAGAGCCCGATCTGGACGTCCACGGGTCGCCAGCAAGTTGTCCAACCGAATGGACATGTCGATCAATTGGTCCAAGGACAGGGTGGTGTCTCTACAGGCCAGCTCCCTACGGACGTCCTCACGCAAACTACACCTATAGTGATCGATCAAGGCCCTGTCGTTCCATCCCGCGCCAGCGGCCAAGGTCCGGAACTCTAGAGCAAAGTCCTGAGCACTCCTCCTCTCCTGCCTCAGATGGAACAGCCGTTCACCCGCCGCTCGACCCTCAGGTGGGTGATCGAACACGGCCCGAAAGCGGCGGGTGAACTCTGGGTAGTGGTCCCTCGCAGAGTCAGGATCGTTCCATACCGCGTTGGCCCACTCCAGGGCTTTACCTGCGAGGCAGGAGACGAGGGCGTTCACGCTCTCACCCCCCGAAGGAGCCGGACGAACGGTCGCCAGGTATAGGTCCATCTGGAGTAAGAAGCCCTGGCACCCGGCCGCCGTCCCATCATACTCCCTCGGGAGGGCGAGTCGAATCCCACTGTGCTCAGGCAATGAAGGAGAGGGTAGTGGTACTGGTTGGGGTGTGGCTGATAACGGTGTGGGAAGGCCACCTCTCTCCCATCTCTCCATCGTCGCCATCACCTGATCCATGGCGGTCCCCAGTCGGTGTAACACTGCCGTGTGGTGTTGAACTCGCTCCTCCACGGACCCTGGGAGTGCGTCCGCTCCTGCTGACTCCATAATTATATTGGTGCAGGATTCTGTGATAACATGCCTTCTTGGTGAGAGGTGTAGGAGTCAGGCGCAGGAGAGCAGGGATGTCTGAGAAGCGTGTTTAATAATATAGTCCACCAATACAAAACGGCACAGACAAAAATCCCAAAACTACGCTCTCGAATACTCAGAAACTCGTGCAAACGCACAGAGGAACAAACACAGTTCCGACACTTTACATACACTTAAAACCAGGTGTGAAAAGGAACACAGACAAAACAACCAGAAAAAGAAAAAGGGATCGGTAGCGGCTAGTAGACCGGCGATGCCGAGCACCTAGCGCCGCCCGAACAGGGAGAGAAGTTACCTTCGGTAGAAGTCGTGACAGCTACAAGCTTGGCACACCTGTATTTGGGGAGTTTCTCAAATTCTTCTCTACAGATCCTCTCAAGCTCTGTCAGGTTGGATGGGGAGAGTCGCTGCACAGCTATTTTCAGGTCTCTCCAGAGATGTTCGATTGTGTTCAAGTCCGGACTCTGGCTGGGCCACTCAAGGACATTCAAAGACTTGTCCCGAAGCCACTCCTGCATTGTCTTGACTGTGCGCTTAGTGTCATTGTCCTGTTGGAAGTTGGACCTTCGCCCCAGTCTGAAGTCTGGAGCAGGTTTTCATCAAGGATTTCTCTGTACTTTCTCCATTCATCTTTCCCTCGATCCTGACTAGTCTCCCAGTCCCTGCCACTAAAAAACATCCCCACAGCATTGTGCTGACACCACCATGCTTCACTCTAGGGATGTTGTCAGGTTTCCTCCAGACGTGATGCTTGGCATGCAGGTCAAAGTGTTGCATCTTGGCTTCATCAGACTAGAGAATCTTGTTTCTCAAGGTCTGAGAGTCTTTAGGTTCCTTTTGGCAAACTCCAAGCGGAATGTCATGTGCCTTTTACTGAGGAGTGTCTTCCGTATTGCCTCTCTACCGTAAAGGCCTGATTGGTAGAGTGCAGCAGAAATGGTTGTCCTTCTGGAAGGTTCTCCCATCTCCACAGAGAAATTCTGGAGCTCTGTCAGTGTCCATCGTGTTCTTGGGCACCGCTCTGACCAAGGTCTTTCTCCCCCGATAGCTCAGTTTAGACGGGCGGTCAGGAAGAGTCTTGGTGGTTTCAAACTTCTTCCTTTAAAGAATGATGGAGGCCACTCTGTCCTTGGGGACCTTCAATCCTGCATAATTTTTGGGGTACCCTTCCCCATATCTGTTTCTCGACACAATCCTGTCTTGGAGCTCTACGGACAATTTCTTCGACCTCATTGCTTGGTTTTTGCTCTGACATGCACTATCAACTGTGGGACCTTATATAGACAGGTGTGTCCCTTTCCAAATCATGTCCAATCAATTGAATTTACCACAGGTGGGCTGCAATCAAGTTGTAGAAACATCTCAAGAATGATCAATGGAACCAGGATGCACCTGAGCTTATAGCAAAGGGTCTGAATACTTATGTAAATAAGGTATTTCTGTTTTTTATTTTTAATACATTTGCAAAAATGTCTATAAACCTGTTTTTGCTTTGTGGGTTATTGGGTATTGTGTGTAGATTAATGAGGAAAATGTGTTAGAGTAAGTCTGTAACAAAATTTGGAAAAGGTCAAAGGGTCTGAATACTTTCCGAATGCACCGTAGGATAAGTGGACGTCCCATCCCTCTCAACATTATTACATTTTCTGCCTTTAAAATTCATAACTATCAATTTCCATGGAAGGGTCCTCTTTGTTTTGATGCACAATGTCTTTTGAGTTTGGTGAATAAGGAAAGCAGTAAAGCAATTCAGTTTGTGGCAAGTTCAGTGTCCTTTGAAGAAGGTTCTAGATTGATAGGCTGTGTGGCTGGTCTGGCTCTGGGGTCCTCTTTTACGTCATCCTCCACTAGTTCCCATCCCTTTGTGAAACCCAATACCTTGTCATACACTCTCTGCTGAAGTTGAGGCTCAGGCTTCAAAAGGTTGCTGGTGTGTGAATTTGCCAGGGTTTTTTCACAATACCTGTTTCCAGCTGGTCATTTCCCCCTAAACTGTTGAACCACATTAATGTAGCTCACTTTCCATCATAAATCCCCCATGTCATTTCATGAAATGAGAACATGAGAACTTACCTGGCAACAATAGGGTTAAATTTAAAAAAGAACAATGTAATATGTTCATAATTACAAACGTTGGACCCACCACTCTGCACTCAGCCTACAGAGGACGAGGAGGTTGCCTGGCTGAAACATAAAATGTGTGACTGAGAAAGAGAGCAAAAATGTACAGTACATAACGCGTTAGTGTTGGCCCTCTGACCTCTCTGTAGGGCCCAGTGTTTATTGTCATATGATTTTGATAGATTTTTTGGAGGAACTTTTTAATATTCAAGACCAACGGGGACTGTTGACTTCCAAAAAGATAAGAGCAGTGCATTTGTCATATTGCTGTAGTAACATAATCCTGCTGAAGAACTATCCATCACCCTCTTAAGCCTTCCCAGAACCATCTCCTCCCCAGTGCTATCCATCAGTCTGATAATGCTGATACTCCTTACTGAAGAACATTGGAGTGTTTTTTCCATTGACTGTCTCAATTCCACAACTGAGACACATTTTAACGGGAAATAAATTATTCCACTTGCTGTCCACCCAACGTGCAGCATTTCATGATGACAGACACCTGTCTCGATCAATGAGAAAAGACTTGAAATGGATAAGATGGCAGCATACACGGATGAATTACTTAATGGAGCAAAAAAGTATTTATTAAAATGTATTAAATTCAAACGGACCCCCTGCAACTGGATTTGGACATTTTGATACTCCTGTTTCCACGAAATTGAGGACAACATCAACAAGCTAAGATTGGTTGAAACATTTTCTGTGCTGCACAAAACAGTACCTATCCTGTAACTCCCAGTAATGCATGCCAAATATCTTTGGTTAAATCACATTTGTTGAAATAATCTTTAACTACAGTTCTCTGAGGTTTACTACACCTGAGACATATTCAAAAACACTGAACTGTACAACACTGTTAATTGAAATGCATTCTAGATAACTAACTACCTTATGAAGCTGGTTTAAAACCTGTTATGGATGATGCGAATTTTCGCAGCTTTTTGTAAAAAATCGCGCAACATTTCAAAGTCCTGCTACTCATGCCAAGAATATAGTATATGCATATGATAAGTATGTGTGTATAGAAAACACTCTGAAGTCTCTAAAACTGGTTAAATCGGGTCTGTGGCTATAACAGAACGTGTTTAGGAGTAAAAATCCCTGGTAAAACTGTTTACCAAAAACACAAAAAAAATATTTGTCCGCCATTCAATGTATTGTTTAAGACGACAGAAAATATATGCTATATATACAGCTTCCACACGATGTCGCCATTGCTGTCAATTTCTGACTCATTTATCCTTGGTTACAACACGAATAGACCCCTCCTTTCTTGAGGCGCACCACAGTATGTTGTGAAACTGAAAAAATGGACGATGATTTCCAGACTTGCTGCTATCGAATACAGATCGCCCCGTGATCAATTTGATACATCATTAACGTTTATTAATACCTAAAGTTGGTTTAGAAAAGTCTTTTGAAGTGATTTGTAAAAGTTTATAGGCGACTTTTGTAATTTTAAAAAGTGACGTTGCGTCTTGTAAATGGGCTTTTTGCAGCATCAGACTGGCCTTCAGCAAATGACATTTTGGGTATACAATGACGGATTTAATCGGGAAAAAGACCCAATTGTGATGTTTATGGGACATATAGGAGTGCCAACAAAGAAGCTCGTCCAAGGTAATGAATGTTTTATATTTTATTTATGCGTTTTGGGTAGCGCCGGCTACCGCAAAATCTGTTGTTTACGTGTCGTGCTGGTATTTTGGGGGGGTGCATGCTATCAGATAATAGCTTCTCATGCTTTCGCCGAAAAGCATTTTACAAATATGACTTGGTGGCTAGATTCACAACGAGTGTAGCTTTAATTCAGTACCTTGCATGTGTATTTTTATGAAAGTTTGAGTACTACACTCGAGTACTATAGGTGGCGCTCTGAAATTTCCGCTGAGCTGTCCCTGTGCAGGGACCACCTCCGTAACAAGTTAAAGAATGCCAAGAGTGTGCAAAGCTGTCAAGGCAAGGGTGGATACTTTGGATAATCTCAAATATAAAATATATTTGGATTTGTTCAACAGTTTTTTGGTTCCTACATGATTCCATATGTGTTATTTCATCGTTTTGATGTCTTCTCTATTATAAAAAAATGTAGAAAATAGTAACAATTTAGAAAAAACGTATAATTAGTGGGTGTGTCCAAACTTTTGACTGGTACTGTAAACATTTTAAAGTATTTCTAGTGCCCAATTTTGACAGACTGTCATCTTAAGTTTTAAGACTACCAAGAAACTCTCTGTGTTCCTGATATTGCCCACTGCAGTATATTTTGTTTTTTTAAATATGAATATCATACAGTGGATGCCTAGGCCTATAGGCCTATAGGCCTATCTACAGTATATGTATTCAGTGCCCTGATGCATTTATAGCTCAAATCTCCGAAAGCTGAACCATGAGGTTCGATGACTATTGTTTTAGGAAAGTAAAACCAATAAAACAATAGACTATAATGTTTTTATTATGCTTCACGTCGAAACACAACAAATATTTTTTTGTAATTTGTAATTTTGCAGTTGTAAAGGACAGGTAAATTGAGGATCATTTGGCCAATATGCTTGTTTATTGATAGTGCTGGCAGCACCAAGTTGGAGGTTTCTTTCTCTCTCTCTTTCTCTCTGAACCAGCACGGGGTCTGTTTTTTGGTCTTTTGGGTCTGTTTTCCACAGCCCTTTTTCGAACCGGTATGACTGTCCTCGGGTCCATTCGGAATGGGTCTCCTTTTTTGAAAATGTATTTATCCATATCGGGTTGGGTGTGAAAGCCACAGATTCATTTCAGAAGACTTCTAGTTTGGGAGTGTGTCAAAATATCTACATTTTACCACTTTTTTTACACAACCATTCATTTCACAAATGGGAGACATTAGGGGTGTGAAAAAACATGGTTGTGTTTTGTTCTACCTCGGGTAAAAACATGTTGAATTTGTGGTCAAATGACCTTTTCTTTGTGGATTTTTATGTGTGTTTGGGATTATTGTCTTGCTGGAAGATCCACGTTTCAGCCTCCTTGAAGAAGCAACCATGTTTTTGGCTAAAATATCCTGGTACTGGGTGAAGTTCATGATGCCCGTTGACCTTAGCAAGGGCCCCAGGACCAGTGGAAGCAAAACAGCTGTCTTTTTATTTATAAAGCTCTTTACAAAAACATCCACCGTACCTAACATGATTAATAACTTTCAGACAATTTACCATACCCAGTCTCGGGGATGGCAAACTTTGGAAATCCCTTTGGTCTTTACAGATTTAGCTAAATCTGCTTCTCGTATCTTTGCACACAATGTACTGTGGCTTGCAAAAGTATTCATCCCCTTGGCATTTTTCCTATTTTGTTGCCTTACAAAATTAAAATAGATTTTTTGGGGGTTTGTATCATTTGATTTACACAACATGCTGCACTTTGAAGATGCTAAATATTTTTGATCGTGAAACAAACCAGAATAAGACAAAAAAACAAAAAAAACTTGAGCATGCGTAAAGTCAATACTTTGTAGAGACACCTTTTGCAGCAATTGTAGCTAGCTGTAAGTCTCTTTTGGAATCTCTCTATAAGCTTGGAACATCTAGTCACTGGGATTTTTGCCCATTCTTCAAGGCAAAACTGCTCCAGCTCCTTCAAGTTGGATGCGTTCCGCTTGTGTAAAGCAAACTTTAAGTCATACCACAGATGCTCAATTTGATTGAGGTCTGGGCTTTGACTAGGCCATTCCAATACATTTAAATGTTTCCCCTTAAACCACTTGAGTGTTGCTTTAGCAGTATGCTTAGGGTCATTGTCCTGCTGGAAGGTGAAGCTCTGTCCCAGTCTCAAATCTCTGGAAGACTGAAACAGGTTTCCCTTAATAATTTCCCTGTATTTAGCACCATCCATCATTCCTTCAATTCTGACCAGTTTCCCAGTCCCTGCCGATGCAAATCATCCCCACAGCATGATGCTGCCACCACCATACTTCAGTGTGGGGATGGTGTTCTCAGGGTGATGAGAGGTGTTGGGCTTGTGCCAGTCATAGCATTTTCCTGGATGGCCAAAACACTCAATTTCTGCCTCATCTGACCAGAGTACCTTCTTTCATATGTTTGGGGAGTCTCCCACATGCCTTTTGGCTAACACCAGACGTGTTTGCTTATTCTTTTCTTTAAGCAATGGCATTTCCTGGCCACTCTTCCTTAAAGCCCAGCTCTGTGGAGTGTTCGGCTTAAAGTGGTCCTATGGACAGATACTCCAATCTCCGCTGTGGAGCTTTGCAGCTCCTTCAGGGTTATCTTTGGTCTCTTTGTTGCCGCTCTGATTAATGTCCTCCTTGCCTGGTCCATGAGTTTTGGTGGGCAGCCCTCTCTTGGCAGGTTTGTTGTGGTGCCATACTCTTTCTATTTTTTTAATACATGGATTTAATGGTGCTCTGGGGGATGTTCAATGTTTCAGATAAAAAAAAAAATTTAACCAACCACGATCTGTACTTTTCCACAACTTTGTCCTTGACCTGTTTTGAGAGCTCCTTGGTCTTCATGGTGCCGCTTGATTGGTGGTGCCCCTTGCTTAGTGGTGTTGCAGAATCTGGGGCCTTTTAGATCATGTGACAGATCATGTGACACTTAGATTGCACACAAGTGGACTTTATTTAACTAATTATGTGACTTCTCAAGGTAATTGGTTTCACCATATCTTATTTAGGGGATTCATAGCAAAGGGGGTGACTACATATGCATGCACCACTTTTCTGTTTGTTTTTTTTTAAAATTATTTTTCTTTTTTAAATTTCACTTCACCAATTTTGACTATTTTGTGTATGCCCATTACATGAAATCCAAATAAAAATCCATTCAAATGACAGATAGTAATGCAACAAAATAGGAAAAACGCCAAGAGGGATGAATACTTTTGCAAGGCACAGTATGAAACAATCTACAGAGTTCCCTAGAACTAGATGTGCTTCTCAGGCAGTTCAAACTATTGATTGGGGACACCATTGCTGATGAATGTCAATGTTTCTGCAATGACATTCTGCAATCCTGTATATTTGTATTTTGTTTAATTTGTAAATTGTGTATATGCAGGGCTCCTATTGTAAAAGAGACCTTGTTCTCAGTGGGACTCCCTACTAAAATATATATATACATTTTAAAACTTTACAAAAAAAATCTTTAATTGGCTGCGTTATTGCTAGTCCTCGAACACAAGCCTTCACACACACTGGATATCCCCAGGAACACTGATTTAAATGATTATGGCTTGATTCAAATTGAAGATTAGGGTCAGCTATTTCTCTGTTCTCTCTGTTCTACTGATCCATGTTGACTGTTGTTTTCCTCATTATATTCTCAACCCCCTTGTAGTAAGTGGTAACTCCCCTGTGCCCTTGGCTGAGACACTTGGCTGCTTGGCTTAATGATGCCATTTACAGGCAGGCCAGTGGCCATCGCCGACAGCAGCTGACTCCGTCTGTGATTATAATCACTACCAGGCCTGGGTTCAAATACTATTTGAAATCTTTTGATAATTTGAGGATTTGCTTTAGCCTCCCTGGAGTTTCAGATGGGTGGGGTTTGCATATTTTACTATTATATTACAATTGTATTGGTTCCATTTCACTAGGCAAAATCAATCAAGCCCATGTCTGATCACTATCAGCGCCCTGACGTCTCCCCCAGTCTCCCACCAGCCCGGCGGTGTTGATGTGTCATGTTTTGAATCATGACGACTATGTTATGGTCCGTTTAGTGAAGAAGGGAGAGCTGGCTGTTTCTGGCCATGTGTTGTTCTGGAACTAGTAATGCCCATTATTAGGCTAATCCAGAAAACACACTGGCAGTGACTATGATTACGCAAAATACTGGAATGGTGTTGATATGCCTCGGTTGTGGATCATAGAAAATATTTTAGATGCAAATATGTTTGCAGTTTTCATACATTTTTCTTGCCATTATAATCAAAGTTGAGTTTGGATTTTGATGATTTTTTCTTTTCAAAAAGCATTGGCTGTTTTGGGTCACTTGGGTTTATCATATAGTGTAATATCTACTTACATGTACATCTGTCTATCAGTAAATGCAGGTGGTAGAATTATAATCCACAACCAAGTTAACTACGGTTGTAATGCAGTCCACAGGGACCCTGACTCACCCTTAGTGTCAAAACTGATATCCAGACTGAAACTATTAGTCAGTCTCTGTATCTCAGAGCAACAGAGCATGTAGGAAACAATAAAACATATGGGCAGAGCTAAAAGCCACAGGAGTCTTCTCTGATTCAACCCCACCCTCACACAGTGTATTCAGACCCCTTGACTTTTTTCACATTTTGTTACATTACAGCCTTATTTTTCCTTGTCAATCTACACAGAATACCCCATAATGACACGGCAAAAACTGTTTGTTTAAATTTTTTTAAATGTATTAAAAGTAAGAAACTGAAATCAAATTTACAGAAGTATTCAGACCCGACCCTTTACTCAGTACTTTGTTGAAGCACCTTTGGCAGCGAAAACAGCCTCAAGTCTTTTTGAGTATGACTTGGCACATCTGTATTTGGGGAGTTTCTCCCATTCTTCTCTGCAGATCCTCTCAAGCTCTGTCAGGTTGGATGTGGAGCGTCGCTGCACAGCTATTTTCAGGTCTCTCCAGAGATGTTCGATCGGGTTCAAGTCATGGCTCTGGCTGGGCCACTCAAGGACATTCCTCTGAATGAGCCACTCATCCGTTGTCTTAGCAGTGTGCTTTGGGTCGTTCACCTGTTGGAAGGTGAACCTTCGTCCCGGTCTGAGGTCCTGATCGCTCTTGAGCAGGTTTTCATCAATGATCTCTCTGTACTTTGCTCCGTTAATCTTTCCCTCGATCCTGACTAGTCTCTCAGTCCCTGCCACTGAAAAACAGCCCCACAGCTTGACGCTGCCACCACCCTGCTTCACCGTAGGGATGGGGCCAGGTTTCTTCCAGACGTGATGCTAGGCATTCAGGCCAAAGAGTTCAATCTTGGTTTTATCAGACCAGAGAATCTTGTTTCTCATAGTCTGAGAATCCTTTAGGTGTCTTTTGGCAAACTCCAAGCGGGCTGTCATGTGCCTTTTACTGAGTAGTTGCTTCCATCTGGCCACTGCATCATAAAGGCCTGGTTGGTGGAGTTCTGCAGAGATGGTTGTCCTTCTGGAAGGTTCTCTCATTTTCACAGAGCAACTCTGGAGCTCTGTCAGAGTGACCATCTGGTTCTTGGTCACTTCCCTGACCAAAGCCATTTTTACACATTTAAAAAAAAAATGTAACCTTTATTTATCTAGGCAAGTCAGTTAAGAACAAATTCTTATTTGTCTTCTATTTACAGTTGTGTGCCTTTCCAAATCGTGTCCACTCAATTGAATTTACAACAGGTGGGCTCCAATCAAGTTGTTGAAACATCTCAAGGATGATCAGTGGAAACAGGATGCACCTGAGCTCAATTTCAAGTCTCATAGCAAAGGGTCTGAATACTTTCTAAAAAACTGTTTTCGCTTTGTCAATATGGAGTATTGTGTGGAGATTGTTGAAAAAGAAAATACCCAATTTTATAATAAGGCTGTAACCTAACAGAATCTGGAAAAAGTGAAGGGGTCTGAATACACTACATATATCTGTGTGTGTGTTTGTGTATGTATTGGTGTGTGTGCACTCAATTTAATGTTTCATAAGAAACTGGAGCTCATCCTCAGCATGCGGATTCTGGGTCCAACAGCCTGAGCTCAGAGCATCCAGAACATTATTCACCCGACAACGACAAGCATCAACAGCCTCACATCACAATACATCATCCACAGCTATCTGGATCTGATTATACATTTTGGAACAACAGTTGACCTTTTGGGCTCACTGAAAACAATTATTCAAATAGCTTTCTCAGGAAAAATACTCTGTCTGTCATTGTCAGCAGCATAGAAGCTTAATGAAGAGCAGAGTGGTCATCTACAGTATCTCCTGATGAGGATAAAACAACCATGAAAGACCCTGGTCCTCCAGAGGGTCCACTGACGCACACACACACGCACACGCACACACATGCACGCACGCACACACACTCAAGTCTAGTCAGTGATTGCCTGTTTGTCACTCAACTCTCCCAGGCTCTCAGCATATGGATCTGGGGTTTGGTGGCTGTGGTTCTGCAGCTTAAGGCTTTGCTGGATCCACCACCACCACACCCATGCTGACTCAACACTAGACACCCATAGGCAGGCCCAACCCGGGGTGGGAGTCATTCTGCTGCGCCTGGCAGCAGCTTCACAGCCCCAGCCGTTGGGAGAAGGGTCACACTCGTTGATCCCACACACAACATCCACCAACGGCTTAAAAGACTTCAGAGCTCCTCTGATGGGATGAACCATGAACCACCCACGGACTAGGCTTTGTGTGTGTGTGTGTCTGTGTGTGTGTGTGTGTGTGTGTGTGCGTGTGTGTGTGTGTGTGTGTGTGTGTGTGTGTGTGTGTGTGGGGGGGGGGGGGGGGGGGGGGGGCGTTTGTGGAGTGTGTAATGTTCCTTTATCTAACTTTAGGGTCAGCTGTGTTCCTTCTCATTTTCTCATTCTTCATTGCCAGATTTGGGAGATTATTTCAGCTGAAGGGGTTTTGTGACATTTTACTCAACACATTCTTACTCAGTGACTTATGCAGAGGAGCCTAGAAAAACAACAGCTATCACACAGTCAGTGTGCACCTTCCTTTCAAAAAAATACAAATGCTCTCACAATTTCATCACTTTTTTCACACAATTTAATGCCAAAAGTTTATGTTTTATGGGACACAGCATTTGTGGGAGTGGATCCTTACACGTGGAACCAATCTTCTTTGGGATAATGAATTCTGCAGGTGGTGGGGAGTCGTTTGTGTGCTACACTAAAGGCCAGGGAAAGAGACCACATACTAAAGCAAGGCTGAGCTAACCTTTTTCTAGCAGCATCTCCAGTGAAGAGATATTGTAGTACTATATTGGGATCCCGTTTTACTTCTGCTCTGGTGAGACCTTTTCTCGAATAATCTGCCCACCATGGTCGTATTGTTCCTCTCCGTCTTCTCTTTCCATGTATAGTTGAAACACACTATGCTCCTAACTTTCTTGACTTAGCTTTTAGAGGAGGGCTAAAGACATTTAAATATTACCGCTAAGATGTGTTATCTTTTCAAGAGCAAATTCATGTTATCTTAATATTTGTAATGTCTTTATCACAAGAAAAACCTGGATTGGGATAACATTCCATTGGAGTGGTATATTTTCCACTAAAGACTGACTTAGGACAGATATTTGCTATCAGTTATGAGTTACTAGAGTCTTCATAGGAAACCAACATTAAGATTTGTTCCAGTACTTTACTTGGATATCCTTATGAAATGTCATGCCTGGGTCCATGTGATGTGTCTTTCCAAAAAATATGTGGCACACCATCGGAACCCTCAGCTGTTTGAAAATAAAATGGATGGCTTTGTCTTGGATGTGAAAGAGAGGAGAGGGGGAAAACAGAATATTCTATGAATGAGTCACTGAGTGAAAAGCTGTGCGATCTGGGCCCATGCTTGAGGTGAGAGGGAAGGAGAGAATGAGAGAGAAACCTTAGAGAGGGGGAGGGAGGAAGAAAGAACGAGAGAGAGAGAGAAGGAGAGGGGGGAGAGAGAGGGAGGGAGGGAAGGGAGGGTGGGAGAGAGAGGGCTAGAGAGAGACAGAGAGAGGATGGAGGGAGAGAGAGGGGAGAGAGCAGGAAAGAGAGGGAGGGAAGGTTGGTGGGGGAGATTGCATACTCCTCACATCCTCTCTCTTCTCTCTTCATCTCCTTAAAACCCATTGAAGGTGAAGGTCTATCTAAAAAATACAGTGTTACATGTACAAAGCATTTGAAGAGGATGGGAACATTTTAATAACTAAAACAATTTTTATCTGTGTCTTGATTGGCGATATTAGCCTAAACTCCACCACAGTACCCAAGTCATCCCCTGGTGGCACAAAGGTTAATCATTCAACCAATCATATTACACAACACCTTCCCCCTAACATTACACCATATGCTAGCACATCACAAGCACAGGGGCACACCTCGCAGTTGTGTGATTTGCTAAAATGAAATGATAACAAATACTTTACTCAGTAGGTCCCATAGAATTCTATGGTCACTCCCAGTAAGGACAATGTTGAGTGGTTGATATCGCAGTGGTTTATATCTTATATGCGCAATAGCCTGGGGACGAGGTTGTTTGATTTGACCGTGTACTGACCATGTTGTGTGGTTAATGTTTGGTCTATCTGTGGTCAGAGGGAGCTGAGGTGCAAAAGGCAGACAGCAGATGATGGGAGTTGAGGTGTTTCGGGTTGAGAGGACAGAGGACATCCCAACCACTTTGCAGTGTCGGCACTGTTACTTCCTACCTAATGGGTAAGAGGACGTCACTTCTACGTTTACAATCGATCAAGCAAAATTATGTTTGGCCTTTTTTTTTTACATCAGCAGTTATCACAAAGTACTAAAACAGTAACGGCCTACACCAGAGAAACCCGGGATATACAGGGCACCTTTGTACCTGCCATCTCTTTCTCCTTGTGTGATGTTATATCCTGTTCCTGTTTAGGCACCTGAACAGTCGAGTACAGGGCTGTGTTCAGTACATTTGTACATTCTCGAACGTTTAATTAAACGGATACGGTGCTGTACTGAACAACCAGTGAATAAAATGGGGAGGGGTAGGGGAAAGCTGTCAGCATGTCCACTGCCCTTTAAACACGTCACTCATTGCTTCAAGCCACACTTCACCACACCCACCAAACGGGAGAAAACGTACTTCAAAGTCTGTTCAACAACGTTTTGGGGAGACATGTCGTCCTGTACTAACCCTTCCGCAAAAGTTCAAGCAAACTGAGCGCACCTCAGGTGGGCTCTCCCGTCAACATGAGGCTTCTGCTGCTCCAGCCCCAAATACACACAGGTTCACACACACACTATTAGTAATGTTCCCCTATTTACATGTTTGTGTGTATGTGTACTGTGTGTCTGAGGTGAGGGATGATAAACCAGTGTTTGAGAAGAGGTGTCTGGTGTGGGAGGAAGACATGCAGATGCACTCCAAATTCCTGGACAGAAAGGTGCCATATTAGTCTTTCCCTACACCCTAACATTACCCCCCTACTCTCACCTTAGCCCCTTACTCCTACAACACTACCACCTAAGTTTACAACATTACCTGATCTGGGTGTGTGTGTTTTACAGGCCTCGTACCTGTGGCAGCACCCCGGAACTCAGCGGGATTGTTTTTCATGTCTCAAATTCTTGCGAGAATGACAAAAATCTGTGTGAGAATGACCCAACTCCTTGTGAGAATTTTTTATATTTTTTATTAAACCTTTATTTAACTAGCAAGTCTCTTAAGAACAAATTCTAATTTACAATGACGGCCTACACCGGACAAAGCCGGGCGGCGCTGGGCCAATTGTGCGCCGCCCTATGGGACTCCCAATCACGGCCAGTAGTGATACAGATTGAATTCAAACCAGGGTGTCTGTAGTGACGCCTCTAGCACTGAGATGCAGTGCCTTAGACCGCTGAATGACTCAACTCCTTGTGAGAATGACACATCTTACTGAGACTGAGACCATCCTAATATGGACACCATAATATATATTTTACCTTTACATTTCAAGAACATTTAGAAAATGTTATATTTAAGTTTTACCTAATATTACTACAACATTCTCAGCATGCAAATATTTAGCTCCTTAAAGCAGATAGGAATAAATACCCATTATGTTTCTCTCCAGATTTAATGACAATTTGTATTTGATGACTATTTTGTAGTTGATATAAAGGCACATGGCAATTACATTTTTTATACTTCATATTTTGACAATCTGCACATGTGGGGTTAGAACCTGAAATGTTTGCCAGGTCTTTTATCCCCTGCACCACCAGAACAGTTCTCTTACAACTTATTCTTTCAGTATATAGCCATGGCAGTATGTTCAATCAGGAATTCCATACATCCTTTTTAACCTTCTGAGACATAACTAACCCAGGGAAACACTGGTAACTGGCTTATTCTCCATCACTTCAGCCATCCTCTTTATATGCTGCATACTTCTGGGCCAATATTTACAAGCTATGAGTGCTGACCTAGGATCCCTTTTTCTTTTCAGATCATGAAAGTTAAGACAGGGGGGACCATATCAAGCGTCTGAAAGTGGGAATTACATGTTGAACAGTGAATTGTCTCACAATGTAATTTTTTTGCATTTCTGACTGGATTTCTAAATCTGGATGAAATAAATACTTTTTTAATAGATATATCTGAGCCTCAATTATACAGTAAAAAAAGTAAAGAAACATGCGGGATTGAACTTGCAATCTTCAGGTCTAGAGCCAGACCATTAAAACTTGTTATGGCTGGGGGCAGTATTGAGTAGCTTGGATGAATAAGGTGCCCAGAGTAAACTGTCTGCTACTCAGGCCCAGTTGCTAATATATCCATATAGATTAGTAGATTTGGATAGACAACACTCTGAAGTTTCTAAAACAGTTTGAATGATGTCTGTGAGTATAACAGAACTCATATGGCAGGCAAAAACCTGAGAAGAAATCCAACCAGGAAGTGGTAAATCTGAGGTTTGTAGTCTGTCTATGGGGTCAAACTTCCTACGGCTTCCACTAGATGTCAACAGTCTTTCAAACCTTGTTTGATGCTTCTACTGTGAAGTGGGGGCAAATGAGAGGGGAATAAGGTTTGCCAGAGAGCCACGAGCTGGCCACGCGCGTTCACGTGAGAGTTAGCTTGAGTTCCATTGCATTTCTGAAGACAAAGGAATTCTCCGGTTGGAACATTATTGAAGATTTATGTTAAAAACATCCTAAAGATTTATTCTATTCATCGTTTGACATGTTTCTACGGTCTGTAATGGAACTTGTTGACTTTCCGTCTGCACCTAGTGGTCGCGCGTCATGAATTTGGATTACTGGGCTAAAACACGTGAACAACAAGGAGGTATTTGGACATAAAGTATGGACATTATCGAACAAAACAAACATTTAATGTGGAACTGGGATTCCTGGGAGTGCATTCTGATAAAGGTCATCAAAGGTAAGTAAATATTTATAATGCTATTTCTGACTTCTGTTGACTACACAACATGGCGGATATCTGTTTGGGTTGTTTTGGTCTCTGAGCGCTGTACTGAGATTATTGCATGGTGTGCTTTTTCGGTAAATCTTTTTTGAAATCTGACACAGCGGTTGCATTTAGGAGAAGTGTATCTATAATTCTGTGCATAATAATTTTATTGTTTTTCAATGTTTATTATGAGTATTTCTGTAAATTGATGTGGCCCTCACATCACTGAATGTTTTGGAACTACTGAACGTAACGCGTCAATGTAAACAGAGATTTTTGGATACAAATATGAACTTTATCGAACAAAACACACATATATTGTGTAACATGAAGTCCTATGAGTGTCATCTGATGAAGATCATCAAAGATTAGTGATTAATATATCTCTCTTTGGATGGAAAAATGGCTGTGTTTTTCTGTGACTTGGCTCTGACCTAACATAATCGTTTGGTTTGCTTTCGTCGTAAAGCCTTTTTGAAATTGGACACTGTGGTGGGATTTACAAGAAGTGTATCTTTAAAATGGTGTCAAATACTTGTATGTTTTGAAGAATTTTAATTATGGGATTTCTGTGGTTTTGAATTTGGCGCCCTACACTTTCACTGGCTGTTGTCATATCGATCCCGTTAGCGGGATCTCAGCCCAAAAGGGGTAACCCCTTCTAATGCATTAGATTTTTTTTTTTAAATGATGGGGTGTTTTTTTACTCGCATGTATTTACATGTGTGGTATGCCAGCAAGCATAAACTACAGTGAGTTAACCCCTTCTGTATACTTTAGCCTTACTCTTTTCCTATGACATATCCTGAATGATTTCTGTTCTCTTTCAATCCATCTTCAGCGCAGTGAGCTCATGGTAAGCTCCTATACACTGCATGCGTATGTGATCTGATATACCTGCACCAAACCCCAACACAGTGCCCACCCACCTGAGAGAGAATGGATGTGATAGTGTTGGGTAATAAAACAGACTTGTTTAGTCAACGAAATAGCTCTCTCAAAAGTATCTCCTATTCCGATCGCCTCCACCAGAAATACTATAGATCATTTGATCAATTTGTGTCATAAATGGTGAGTTTCAGTGTTTTCACACTGCGGCCAAAATAGTTTTCTAAACGGCTCAATAGGGGATTTTCTGAATCTGAGCTCTCAACATTGTTCTGTTGGAACATCAACATTTATTGCTGCAATGAAACCCTCCATTTTCATTTTCCTCCAGTGTGTGTGTGTGTGTTTGTGTCTGTGTGTGTCTCCATGCATGGATGAGTGCATGCACATTTGTGTGTGTGTGTGTGTGTGTGTGTGTGTGTGTGTGTGTGTGTGTGTGTGTGTGTGTTTGGGAGTTATATCAGGCCCTTTGAGCCATAATACAGGCTGCCAGCTCTAAGGGGTGGCAGTGGCCAGTGTTATTCAGTATTCTTACAGCAGCATCTGTCAGTTATGGGCTGATATTGAATAATAAGGCCGGTTCCAAGGTTGGGAATTCATTCCAATACTCTTGGAACTTAATTAATATCTATGGGAGTGAAATCTGAGCCAAAGTATGTTTTCTCTCTTCTTTGTGGTAAACTAAATGATGGAAAAAGGTGTCTGTGCAGAAACAAAGAGATACTATTAGAGATCCCAGCATGTGTCGGAGATACAACCCTGACAGAGGTCCTGTGTGTGTTTGTAAGCAGTCATTAAACTCACAGATTTACTGGTCTGTCCTGTGTTGACACGTACATCATTCAGTGATATCATACCCCAATCTGGCACACTGGCCCAGACCCAAAGTCACACCTGCATCAAGAGAACCGTGCGTGAGAGTGTGAGTGTGTGTCTGAGCCTGTATGTGTGTGTGTGTGTGTGGTGCTGAAAGGCCCCTGGACTGCTGTGACAGTCATAATGAAGACGTACACCTCCGTAGGGGCCGAACCCCAGCTCCTGCCACTGCACATCCCTGGGAAGCAGCCAGAAGAGGAAGAGCAGATCATTATTTGGACAGCATGGTTGGGGAGGCTGGGGTGTTGAGTGAAGGACAGCGGGGAGGGGCTCTGGGACAGTATGGTGGAGGTGTTGAGTGATGCACAGTGTCTCACTAAACAGGCGTGTGAGCACATGACAAGATATTTGGACTTATGCTGCGTCCCTGAATGTGCATAACTAAGCGAATCAATGATGTCTCATTGAATGTGTTAGTAATATGTTATGAATTATCTATGAATAAGGTCAGAAGTTCACCGCATTTGACGTGTGGCGGTAGGTAGCCTAGTGGTTAGAGTGTTGGACTTGTAACCGAAAGGTTGTAAGATCGAATCCCTGAACTGACAATGTAAAAATCTATCGTGCTGCCCCTGAACAAGGCAGTTAACCCCCTGTTTCTAGGCCGTCATTGAAAATAATAATTTGTTCTTAACTGACATGGCTGGTTAAATAAAGGTTAAAAAAATAGTGCTGACGTATTAGCATGTTTATCAGGCATGTTCAGTGAAATCTATGTCCTAATTGTGTGGTATATTGTTTCCAATATACCAGGGGACCTATGGCCACTCCAGTAAACATCATATCCAATCAAAAGTTATATCACCTTCATAAAGATCAGGTGTAGACAAACAGTGAAATGATTACTTATGGGCCATTCCCAACAATGCAGAAAGAAAAATAGAAAAATAATAACACAAGGAAGTGAATACACAATGAGTAATGATAATTTGGCTATATACAGTGCCTTGCGAAAGTATTCGGCCCCCTTGAACTTTGCGACCTTTTGCCACATTTCAGGCTTCAAACATAAAGATATAAAACTGTATTTTTTTGTGAAGAATCAACAACAAGTGGGACACAATCATGAAGTGGAACGACATTTATTGGATATTTCAAACTTTTTTAACAAATCAAAAACTGAAAATTGGGCGTGCAAAATTATTCAGCCCCCTTAAGTTAATACTTTGTAGCGCCACCTTTTGCTGCGATTACAGCTGTAATAAGTCGCTTGGGGTATGTCTCTATCAGTTTTGCACATCGAGAGACTGACATTTTTTCCCATTCCTCCTTGCAAAACAGCTCGAGCTCAGTGAGGTTGGATGGAGAGCATTTGTGAACAGCAGTTTTCAGTTCTTTCCACAGATTCTCGATTGGATTCAGTTCTGGACTTTGACTTGGCCATTCTAACACCTGGATATGTTTATTTTTGAACCATTCCATTGTAGATTTTGCTTTATGTTTTGGATCATTGTCTTGTTGGAAGACAAATCTCCGTCCCAGTCTCAGGTCTTTTGCAGACTCCATCAGGTTTTCTTCCAGAATGGTCCTGTATTTGGCTCCATCCATCTTCCCATCAATTTTAACCATCTTCCCTGTCCCTGCTGAAGAAAAGCAGGCCCAGACAATGATGCTGCCACCACCATGTTTGACAGTGGGGATGGTGTGTTCAGCTGTGTTGCTTTTACGCCAAACATAACGTTTTGCATTGTTGCCAAAAAGTTCAATTTTGGTTTCATCTGACCAGAGCACCTTCTTTCACATGTTTGGTGTGTCTCCCAGGTGGCTTGTGGCAAACTTTAAACGACACTTTTTATGGATATCTTTAAGAAATGGCTTTCTTCTTGCCACTCTTCCATAAAGGCCAGATTTGTGCAATATACGACTGATTGTTGTCCTATGGACAGAGTCTCCCACCTCAGCTGTAGATCTCTGCAGTTCAGCCAGAGTGATCATGGGCCTCTTGGCTGCATCTCTGATCAGTCTTCTCCTTGTATGAGCTGAAAGTTTAGAGGGACGGCCAGGTCTTGGTAGATTTGCAGTGGTCTGATACTCCTTCCATTTCAATATTATCGCTTGCACAGTGCTCCTTGGGATGTTTAAAGCTTGGGAAATATTTTTGTATCCAAATCCGGCTTTAAACTTCTTCACAACAGTATCTCGGACCTGCCTGGTGTGTTCCTTGTTCTTCATGATGCTCTCTGCGCTTTTGACGGACCTCTGAGACTATCACAGTGCAGGTGCATTTATACGGAGATTTGATTACACACAGGTGGATTGTATTTATCATCATTAGTCATTTAGGTCAACATTGGATCATTCAGAGATCCTCACTGAACTTCTGGAGAGAGTTTGCTGCACTGAAAGTAAAGGGGCTGAATAATTTTGCACGCCCAATTTTTCAGTTTTTGATTTGTTAAAAATGTTTGAAATATCCAATAAATGTCGTTCCACTTCATGATTGTGTCCCACTTGTTGTTGATTCTTCACACAAAAAATACAGTTTTATATCTTTATGTTTGAAGCCTGAAATGTGGCAAAAGGTCGCAAAGTTCAAGGGGGCCGAATACTTTCGCAAGGCACTGTACACGGGACACCAGTGCAGAGGTACTAGGTAATTGAGGTAGATATGACCATAAAACTACAAATAAAGTGACAGATAATAAACAGTAGCAGCATCGTATGTGATGAGTCAACATAGTTAATGCAAAAAGGGTCAATGCAGATTTTTAAATTTTTTATTTCACCTTTATTTAACCAGGTAGGCAAGTTGAGAACAAGTTCTCATTTTCAATTGCGACCTGGCCAAGATAAAGCAAAGCAGTTCGACAGATACAACGACACAGAGAGTAAAACAAACATACAGTCAATAATACAGTATAAACAATATAAACAAGTCTATATACGATGTGAGCAAATGAGGTGAGAAGGGAGGTAAAGGCAAAAAAAGGCCATGGTGGCAAAGTAAATACAAAATTATTCAGCCCCTTTACTTTCAGTGCAGCAAACTCTCTCCAGAAGTTCAGTGAGGATCTCTGAATGATCCAATGTTGACCTAAATGACTAATGATGATAAATACAATCCACCTGTGTGTAATCAAGTCTCCGTATAAATGCACCTGCACTGTGATAGTCTCAGAGGTCCGTTAAAAGCGCAGAGAGCATCATGAAGAACAAGGAACACCCCAGGCAGGTCCGAGATACTGTTGTGAAGAAGTTTAAAGCTGGATTTGGATACAAAAATATTTCCCAAGCTTTAAACATCCCAAGGAGCACTGTGCAAGCGATAATATTGAAATGAAAGGAGTATCAGACCACTGCAAATCTACCAAGACCTGGCCGTCCCTCTAAACTTTCAGCTCATACAAAGAAGACTGACCAGAGATGCAGCCAAGAGGCCCATGATCACTCTGGATGAACTGCAGAGATCTACAGCTGAGGTGGGAGACTCTGTCCATAGGACAACAATCAGTCGTATATTGCACAAATCTGGCCTTTATGGAAGAGTGGCAAGAAGAAAGCCATTTCTTAAAGATATCCATAAAAAGTGTTGTTTAAAGTTTGCCACAAGCCACCTGGGAGACACACCAAACATGTGGAAGAAGGTGCTCTGGTCAGATGAAACCAAAATTGAACTTTTTGGCAACAATGCAAAACGTTATGTTTGGCGTAAAAGCAACACAGCTGAACACACCATCCCCACTGTCAAACATGGTGGTGGCAGCATCATGGTTTGGGCCTGCTTTTCTTCAGCAGGGACAGGGAAGATGGTTAAAATTGATGGGAAGATGGATGGAGCCAAATACAGGACCATTCTGGAAGAAAACCTGATGGAGTCTGCAAAAGACCTGAGACTGGGACGGAGATCTGTCTTCCAACAAGACCATGATCCAAAACATAAAGCAAAATCTACAATGGAATGGTTCAAAAATAAACATATCCAGGTGTTAGAATGGCCAAGTCAAAGTCCAGACCTGAATCCAATCGAGAATCTGTGGAAAGAACTGAAAACTGCTGTTCACAAATGCTCTCCATCCAACCTCACTGAGCTCGAGCTGTTTTGCAAGGAGGAATGGGAAAAAAATTCAGTCTCTCGATGTGCAAAACTGATAGAGACATACCCCAAGCGACTTACAGCTGTAATCGCAGCAAAAGTTAATACTTTGTAGCGCCACCTTAAGGGGGCTGAATAATTTTGCACGCCCGATTTTTCAGTTTTTGATTTGTTAAAAAAGTTTGAAATATCCAATAAATGTCGTTCCACTTCATGATTGTGTCCCACTTGTTGTTGATTCTTCACAAAAAAATACAGTTTTATATCTTTATGTTTGAAGCCTGAAATGTGGCAAAAGGTCGCAAAGTTCAAGGGGGCCGAATACTTTCGCAAGGCACTGTACCTGCTGGAGCGTGTACTACAGGTGGGAGATGCTATGGTGACCAGCGAGATGAGATAAGGGGGGACTTTACCTAGCAGGGTCTTGTAGATGACATGGAGCCAGTTGGTTTGGCGACGAGTATGAAGCGAGGGCCAGCCAACGAGAGCGTACAGGTCGCAATGGTGGGTAGTATATGGGGCTTTGGTGACAAAACGGATTGCACTGTGATAGACTGCATCCAATTTGTTGAGTAGGGTATTGGAGGCTATTTTGTAAATGACATCGCCAAAGTCGAGGATTGGTTAGGATGGTCAGTTTTACAAGGGTATGTTTGGCAGCATGAGTGAAGGATGCTTTGTTGCGAAATAGGAAGCCAATTCTAGATTTAACTTTGGATTGGAGATGTTTTGATATGGGTCTGGAAGGAGAGATAGTCCGGGTATCTATTTTGTTAACTCTTCAACTAACTATTTAGTAGTCTTATGACTTGGGGGTAGAAGCTATTCAGCGTGCTGCTGGTCCCAGACTTGTGCATCGGTACCGCTTGCCATGCAGTAGCAGAGCAGACAGTCAATGACTGGCTGGAGTCGTTGAACATTTTAAGGGCCTAACTCTGACACCGCCTGGTATAGAGGTCCTGAATGGCAAGGAGCTTGGCCCCAGTGATGTACTGGGCCATTCGCACTACCCTCTGTAATGCCTTGCGGTCGAAGGCCGAGCAGTTGCCATACCAGACAGCGATGCAGCTTTAGAAACTTTTGAGGATCTGAGGATCCATGCCACATCTTTTCAGTCTACTGAGGGGGAATAGGTTTTGTCGTGCCCGCTTCATGACTGTCTTGATGTACTTGGACCATGTTAGGTTGTTGGTGGTGTGGATACCAAGGAACTTGAAGCTCTCAACCTGCTCCACTGAAGCTCCGTCGATGAGAATGGGGCTGTGCTCGGTCCTCTTTTTCCTGTTGTCCACAATAATTTCCTTTGTTTTGATCACGTTGAGGGAGAGGTTGTTGTCCTGGCACTAAACAGCCAGGTCTCTGACCTCCTCCCTATAGGCGGTCTCGTTGTTGTCAGTGATCAGGCCTACCACTGGTGTGTCATCTGCAAATGTAATGATAGTGTCGGAGTCGTGCCTGGCCGTGCAGTCATGAGTGAACAGCGAGTACAGGAGGGGGCTGTGCACGCACCCCTGAGGGACCCCTGTGTTGAGGATCAGCGTGGCGGATGTGTTGTTACCTGCCCTTACCACCTGGGGGCGGCCCGTCAGGAAGTCCAGGATCCAGTTGCAGAGGGAGGTGTTTAGTCCCAGGGTCCTTAGATTAGTGATGAGCTTTGAGGGCACTATGGTGTTGAACGCTGAGCTGTAGTCAATGAATAGCATTCTTACATGGGTGTTCCTTTTGTCCAGGTGGGAAAGATCAGTGTGGAGTGCAATAGAGATTGCAATATCTGTGGATCTGTTGGGGCGGTATATAAATTGGAGTAGGTGTAGAGTTTCTGGGATGATGGTGTTGATGTGAGCCATGACCAGCCTTTCAAAGCACTTCATGGCTACAGACGTGAGTTCTACGGGTCGGTTGTCATTTAGGCAGGTTACCTTTGTGTTCTAGGACACAGGCACTATGGTGGCCTGCTTAAAACATGTGTTGGTATTACAAACTCAATCAGGGAGAGGTTGAAAATGTCAGTGAAGACACCTGCCATTTGGTCAGCACATGCCTGGAGCACACGTCCTGGTAATCCGTCTGGCCCCGCAGTCTTGTGTACGTTGACCTGTTTAAGGGCCTTACTCACGTCGGCTACGGAGAGAGTGATCACACAGTCGTCCGGAACAGCTGATGCTCTCATACATGCCTCAGTGTTGCTTGCCTCGAAGAGAGCATAGAAGTGGTTTAGCTCGTCTGGTAGGCTCGTGTCACTGGGCAGCTCTCAGCTGTGCTTCCCTTTGTAGTCTGTAATAGTTTGCAAGCCCTGCCACATCCGACAAGTGTCGGAGCCGGTGTAGTATGATTCAAACTTAGCCCTGTATTGACGTTTTGCCTGTTTGATGGTTCGTCGCAGGGCATAGCGGCATTTCTTGTAAGCTTCCGGGTTAGAGTCCCGCACCTTGAAAAAGGCAGTTGCCTGTAATGGGGCCTCCCGGGTGGCACAGTGGTTAAGGGCGCTGTACTGCAGCGCCAGCTGTGCCACCAGAGATCCTTTGTTCGCGCCCAGGCTCTGTCGTAACCGGCCGCGACCGGGAGGTCTGTGGGGCGACACACAATTGGGCTAGCGTCGTCCGGGTTAGGGAGGGCTTGGCCGATAGGGATGTCCTTGTCTCATCGCGCACCAGCAACTCCTGTGGCAGGCCGGGCACAGTGCACGCTAACCAAGGTTGCCAGGTGCGTGGTGTTTCCTCCGACACATTGGTGCGGCTGGCTTCCGGGTTGGATGCGCACTTTGTTAAGAAGTTTGGGTTGTGTATCGGAGGTCGCATGACTTTCGACCTTCGTCTCTCCTGAGCCTGTACGGGAGTTGTAGCGATGGGACAAGATAGTAGCTACTAAAAACAATGGGATACCACGAAATTGGGAGTAAAAGGGGTAAAAAAAAAAAAAACTATCCATGGCTTCTGTTTGGGGTATGTACATACAGTCACTGTGGGGACGACGTCCTCAATGCACTTATTGATAAAGCCAGTGACGGATGTGGTGTATTCCTCAATGTCATCGGAAGAATCCGATGACATGTTCCAGTCTGTGATAACAGTTTGACCATTTTTTTATAGTCACTGGTTCTTCCTGCTTTAATGCATCTGAGTCATTATGCCATAGCTAATCCTCTAGCTTTTGACAACATATATAACTATAAACACATGTTGTAACTTTACTCACAGAAGTCTGGTGGTTTATACACATTCAGCTAGCTAGCATACAGCCAAAGATGCTCCTTGTTCTATCTGGGATACAGCAGTACCGGTACATACAGATCAATGACTGTATATGATCCAGATACGTCTGAGTGAATGTGAACTATCCATGATGCTCTGGTGATGACCTCTTAACCAAGCAACAATAAACAACAACACATTCTGTCTTTAGGGTCATCACTAGTTACCACAGCCACCAAGTTATAACCCCGCCCTTTTCTACAATTTATCTTCTTAAAATATGATTTTAAACCTAACCTTAACCACATTGTTAACCTTATGCCTAACCCTAACCCTAAAGCATTTTTGTTTTCATTCATTCTTTCTATATAGCCACGTTTTCTTTGTGGCTGTGGAAACTAGTGGAAACCTATATTTAGGGTAGTGTTCAAAGGATTAGCCATAACACTGGTTATGGCTGGTTCTGAATCTAGTATGTCATAAGCATGTAGGGAACACTTTGCCATCTAATGTTATCTCAAATGGGTGTTCTTGTGCGGGGTCATGGATGCTGAAATACATGGGTAGAAACATTCAAAGTATGCTGAGCACCAGCATGGTTCTAATTATAGGAGGATTGGACATACCTATGGTAACTGAAATATCAATGAATCCCCAGTCAATGGGGAAATCCAGAGCAAAAGAATAATGGACTAGAATAAACCTACTGGCTTTCTGTAGATTGGAATACATTTTATTCCATTTCAAAGTATTTCATTTGCAATTGTAACAGTTGTTGCGAATTGGTGCTGTGTCCACTTGGTAATCCCAGTGTGTTCAGGCCAAATTTCCCCTATTTGAATGATTTAGTCGGTCAAATTGTGTAAACATCCTCACTTTATTTCAACAGTACAATTCATTAAAAAACGTTATTTTTATAACAACCAATGATTCAGCCTCTGTCCATCTGGTCTCACGCAGCACAGCAGTCCTGTAAAACACAACACATGAGTATAGTTAGGTCATTGAAGCTATTGTAGGCGTAATCCTAACTTGAGATCTAGGTGCTTTGACTTTTGAGCAAATCATGCTGTAATGTCAGATGGAGATTTACTGCAGAAACTATGTGTTGATATGATTCAGCCCCGTCTGTCATGGCTCCAGATCCAACATCAGTATCCTAGTGCTAGGATTCCGTGACTTACCACTATAGTTGAATGAATGTGTAGACTGCACTCTAGGTGAATCCCCTCAGTGTGAGGTGTTAGAACACATTTACTGTGTTGATGGCTGCAAATGCTTTCTCATCCGGAATCTGGAGGGATGATTACACAGTGCATCATCCCTATAGCAGACATGAAACACAGAGGTATATTACAGTTGAATAGTGATTTTTGTCTGTCATAAACCACATTTCCATTCACAGTTTTCATGCGAGTAAAGTTAAACGTATAAAAAAATATAGAACAGCTGAATTGGAAACAGGAAGTTCCCCTACAATTTTAAAAATGCCTACATATGATTTGTTCATTCGATATGGTGGGGAATCTTTTTGTGTCTGTAAAATTTATTCTGTGAGAAATAGTGGTGGAAAAGTTTTTATGCTGCAAATATTGATATAATAAGCATCATATTGAAGCAAACTTGAAGTCACACAATTATATTGTGTGTGGTCCTCCCACTACAACTCGGGAAACCATGCAGTTTATTAGGCTACAGATTCAATAAATTATGAACTTCACAGGGTGTTGAAAATGTACGCTTAATGCTGCTTTCCTATAAATATCAAGGGTCTTCTTCTGGTGACATGACGATCGATGCTTGACTGCCATTTGACAAATATAAATATTCTTGCTCTTATACATAATAATCTCATCATGTAGACCCGCACGGACTACCCGCACTGTATGTGCAAGCTGTTGACTAGAGCGCATGTGCAAAGACTATTTAATGCAAAAGTTTTTGTGACAAAACATACAAAACTATCGGTAGAGTTGAAAATGCGATGAAAACACATTGAACTTATTTGGTACATGAAAACTTAAGCAAAATAATATATTTTTGTGTATCCTACTTATGCACTGATTTGTCAAATTCAGAGCAGAGATAGACTGGGATAGTCATGCTTTCCAGCAGCTGTTAGTATGGCCCTGGATTACCCACAACATCCTGGAACAGAGCCATGAAGTGGTAGGCCACACAATCTCACAGAATGGGACCGCGGAGTGCTGAAGCCGGTAGCGCGTAAAAAATTGTATGTCCTCGGTTGCAACACTCACTGCCTCCGGAAGCAATGTCAGCGCAAGAACTGTTCATCGGGAGCTTAATGAAATGGCTTTCCATGGCTGAGCAGCTGCACACAAGCCTAAGATCACCATGCACAATGCCAAGCGTCGACTTGTGCGGTGTAAAGCTCTCCACCATTGGACTCTGGAGCAGTGAAAACTCTCTGGAGTGATGAATCATGCTTCACCATCCGGCAGTCTGATGGACGAATCTGGGTTTGATACCAGGAGAATGCTACTGTACCTGCCCAATGCATAGTGCCAACTGTAAAGTTGGATGGAAGAGGAATAATGGTCTGGGACTGTTTTCATGGTTCAG
Organism: Oncorhynchus clarkii lewisi; assembly: GCF_045791955.1. NCBI lineage: Eukaryota > Metazoa > Chordata > Actinopteri > Salmoniformes > Salmonidae > Oncorhynchus > Oncorhynchus clarkii. The sequence continues at coordinate 51,321,627 of NC_092156.1, forward strand.
GCTAGATCCCTTAGTTCCAATGAAGGGAAATCCTAACACTACAGCACAGAATGACATTCTGAGATTCTGTGCTTCCAACTTTGTGGCAACAGTTTGGGGAAGGCGCTTTCTTGTTTCAGCATGACAATGCCCCCAAGCACAAAGCGAGGTCCATACAGAAATGGTTTGTTGAGATCAGTGTGGAAGAACTTGATTGGCCTGCACAGTGCCCTGACTTCAACCCCATCAATCTCCTTTGGGACGAATTGGAATGCCGACTGGGGGGACCAATTCTATATTAATGCCCATGATTTTGGAATTAAATGTTTGATGATCAGGTGTCCACATACTTTTGGTCATGTAATGTAACATTTCATCTGAGTAGGTGGGGAGAGGCAAAGTGAAATAGCCAAGCCAAGCAGCTAATTATTCTAGTTGATATGTTATTATGAGAACCACTGTAGTTTCTTCTTGTGTGTCAGAAACTCACCCCTGCTCCTCTGTGGGGATTCTTTGCACAGAGAAATCACAAGCCTGCGGTGGGTCTGTCTGGCAGCCAATCTTGTGCTAGAAACCAATACACATCTGTACATTGTAACCTAGAGAGTTTTGGATCAATTTTGCCCTAAACCTTGAATTTTGGTAGCTAGCAAGCTAACTTGAACTGAGCTCATTTCATTTGGATCTTTTAATTGCATAATTTTATCACAGCTAGCTAGTCAGCATAAACATTTAATTTAATAATGTAGCTAACTAGAAGAAGCATGTTTATTATTGACATTTGATCAGTTAACTAGCTAGCTAGCTGAGAAGCTCTCTTTACTTAAGGTCTTGCTGTCGGAACAGTGTCTTCATTGAGTCGAAGCCTCGTTTGAAAGACCACCTCCACAAGTAATTTGAAAAGGACTCCGGGGTGAAATGCGTATTGCAGAATGACACGCATACAGTTTCTTCCGACTCTTCCAAGCCAAGGAAAGTAATCTACTGGCAGTAAACATGAGGATGTAGACGTCAGGAGGGCAACCGGCAACCCTATATGCACCATTGCAAAAATGGAAAGACAGACAAATGTATAAAGCTACAAACAGATAGACAAACAGATACAGAAGTGAGAACGATAAACAAATGTATAAAGCCACAAACAGACAAAATTATTTAGACAGACAGAAAGACAGACCAAAAAAAGCAGAAGCAATGGCAAATGGACTTCAAAAGGCTGTTTGGCTCAGTCGCAAAGAGGAATATCGTTTTAGGTTTTTCTAAATGAAAAACAATCAGGCCACGCTGGTAGGTGGTAACTTTGCAATAAAACCCACCCCTGAAACGAAATGTTGGTTAAAAAGAATTTGCACATCATCTTATAGGAAAAGACAATGGCAATTGGCAATGATTTACACAAAGTAGACCATTTGGATTTGTAACTTTAATCCCAAATATATCATACGTTGACTAAAACGATGACTTATTGACTTATATCACTGTGCAACATCATGGGTAAGCTCTCGCCTTTGTATTTCAGCTCTTACCCTTACGCCCACTAGTGTGGGCGTAAGGGTAAGACATGCCATGTAACTATGGCCAGTTATGGAATTTTCTTTGGAGGTTGCATTGGTAGAAATGTTGAAGTGAGCTCCCCAAGCCAGATTATTTGTCAAAATCTAGGATCACATAGTAGGACATACCGTAATTTACATTGGCTACTAGAGGTCACCAGAAGGGGCATTTGTAATACAACATGTTGTGTATGAAACCGTTTCTCTGTAGTATGTGTTTTCAATCATGGTCAAGCAAGCCAGGAAACTCAGTATACAGTATTCTCAGAAATCATTGAAGGTTTAGAATTACATTTCACTGTAATATGCCACAAACTGTAAAATGGTTCTAGCCAATAAACCAAGACAGAAAATATTGTCAATAATTAAAGATTGTCGATTACCTTTTTTCATGAAACCACTGAGTATGATGTTTTTTAATCTAATGGCAAATTGAGCAGCAGACTTATTCAATCAAAATGAGTAAGCAGCTTTCCAGGTAAGTAAAAAACAGCCTGCAGAGAAAGGTCATGCTTTACTTGTACGCTGTTGTAAAAATGTAGAGGTCCACAAAGCATCTGTGGACCGGAGTTAGCATTACAATCCTCTGTTGAAATAGAAAAGTATTTTCCACATTACGCCATGCACCTATGCCTCTGATTTTCTCATCTCATATTCACATCTGCCACTTTTTCTTACTTTTCCAACTATAAATGGCTTTCCAGTCTCTAGGAATATGACTTGTAAATCCTTGTCATTCATAACGTTTCCGCTGCCTTTAAATTACATTACATCCCTCCATGCCAACTGCCTGCTGAGTATAATATAATAAACAATTGAGACTGAGAAGTTACATTCAACAATGGTGCAGTTGTGACGGACGACCTAGTGGCTGAGGCTGAAGTCCACGCCATCCCGGCCTCCGAGGGATGGCGATAGAACACCCAAATACCACATCTGTAACTGGAAACACTGGATTAAAGAATTGAGCTAAAGCATTGGACAGACCAGACAAAGTGTCTCGACAAAGATTCATTATTATTGAGCCCACCTCAGTACTACTCTCATCCTACTCTCTGCAACCGTATGCAATATAATATGGATTAGGGGATCGCATCTGAGCCAATGAGAATACAACTAAGGGTATCCAATTAACTTTTTTAGCCAAATGAAGATGAAATATAGACAATGTGGTTATAACATACAAGGGATACAGAGCCATTATGTATGTGGCTGTTATGATGACTCAAGGATCTGCAGAGCAGTAGGCACAGAAATGGACATCAGCACAGCATTATGGAACAGTTAAGGGGTACAGCAATGGGCATCTGCATAACAATGGGAACATCAATAGGGCACCGCAATGGGCATCTTTAGAACTGTGTTTTTCCATAACTCTGATGTGAAATGTAGATAAATTAAGACAGACCAGAAACAACTTTGCCGCCCTGGATCCAGAGGTTCCAGCGCCTTCGTCCTTGGTGGCTTCCCAATCAAGATCGGAACCGGAGTTACCTGCATCCTTGGCTCTGTCGCTCTCTCCGGTGGCTTCTACCTCGGGTTCAGATCCTCAGAGCTCCCAGACCGAGAGAGACATGGGCCTGAGAGACAGGCCCATTCAACATCACCAGCTGTCATCATAGGCAGCTCTATGGTGAGAAACATCTCGGTCCCAAAGGCAAAAACCATGTGCTACCCAGGAGCACGAGTACAGGACATAACAAGGTTTCTTCCGGTTGTTCTACCACAGATGGGTCAAACGACATCAGGAGGGCTAGCTCGGAACATTTGAATATTGATTTTAAAGATCTGATTTTAGTATTAAAAGATCCAAAAAACGGCCAATAATTTCAGGTCCAGTACCATCGTTGGGCCACGGGTGTGAAAGATTCAGCAGACTGCTGGCATTACAAATCTGGCTAAAAGACTACTGTAGTTCTGCTGGAGTCATTTTTGATAACTTTGACACATTCTGGAGACAGAAGATACTCTACAGGAATGACGAGTCCAGCAAAATCATCTTGGATCCTGGACACTGCCTATCCATTTCAAGGCTGCGTTGAAACAATGACTGGTAAATGATCCAACGTCAACAAAACGAAGGAGCTGATCGAGGACTTCAGGAAACAGCAGAGGGAGCACGCCCCTATCCACGTCGATGTGACCGCATTGGACAAGGTGGAAAGCTTCATGTTCCTCGGCGTACACATCACTGACAATCTGAAATGGTCCACCCACACAGACAGTGTAGTGAAGAAGGCACAGTTTGACTTGGCCCCTAAGAATTATTTTGGGATTTGGTCCCTAAGACCCTTAGAAACTTTTACAGATGCACAATTAAGAGCATCTTGTTGGGCTGTATCACCGCCTGCTACGGCAACTGCACCACCCGGAAACCGCAGGGCTCTACAGAGGATGGTACAGTCTGCCCAATGCATCACTTTGGGCACTGCCTGCCCTCTAGGACACCTACAGCACCCGATGTAACAGGAAGGCCAAAAAGATAATCAAGGACATCAACCACCCGAGCCGTGCCCTGTTCACCTCACTATCATCCAGAATGAGAGATCAGTGCAGGTGCATTAAAGCTGGGACCAAGAGACTGAAAAATAGCTTCTATCTCAAGGCCACCAGACTGTTAAATAGCCATCACTAGCCGACTACTCAACCCTGCACATTAGAGGCTGCTGCCACTTTAATAATGGAACACTAGTCACATATTGTTTACATACTGCTTTATTCATCTCATATGTATATAACGTATTCTATTCTACTGTATTTAGTCAATTTTACTCCAACATTGCTCGTTCTAATATTTATACATTTCATAATTCCATTATTTTACTTTTAGATTTGTGTATTGTTGTGAAATGTTAGATACTACTGCACTGTTGGAGCTAGGAACACATTTTGCTACACCCACAATATCACCGGCTAGATATTTGTTTGAATGTGACCAATACAATTTTATTTTATTTGTGTGCCTTTCCAAATCATGTCCAGTCAATTGCATTTACAACAGGTGGACTCTAATCAAGATGTAGAAACATCTCAAGGATGATGAATGGAAACAGAATGCACCTGAGCTCAATTTCAAGTCCCATACCAAAGGGTCTGAATACTAATAGAAATAAGGTCTTCCTGTTTTTATTATGGGGCATTGTGTTTTGATGAATGATACATTTTTTAAATCCATTTTAGAATGAGGCTTTAATGTAACACAGTGTGGAAAAAAGTCAAGGGGTCTGAATACTTTCCGAATGCACTGTATCTGTATAAAAGAGGGTCTCAGTTCTTTAAAAAAATGAATATGCCTGGATGGCTTTATGGAAAACCAGAGACAAGCGACAAGCTAAAGCAGTGTATTCTAATGGAACATTTGAGATTGTGTTCGCCCTGGCTCAGGAGAGTGAAAGCACAATGAGTTACTGTAGATATCATAATTGGTCACTGCCTAGTGAGCAAGCTCAGTTGTTGACTCATTTTGTGTCTCAGAACATCAGCTCTGATTGGCTACTTCAGTCTCCTCAGTCACTCACTCTTTTTCCTAATATGCTGCTTCTTGACCATTCCACTTGACCAGTTTTTAGTTTGAACTTTTTTCACATTATTTGCAGAAGAAAGTTTGATGGTCTGCTTTTCTGCCCATTAATCAGTTAAAACCTCTTAGAGCTACCCCCCCACTTTTTAAAATTTCTGCCTGAAGACATACCCAAATCTAACTGACTGTAGCTCAGGCACATAACCAAGGCTATGCATATTCTTGGTACCATTTGAAAGAAAACACTCTGAAGTTTGTGTAAATGTGAATTGAATGTAGGAGAATATAATACGATAGATCTGGTTTAGATAATACAATGAAAAAAAGCATACGTTTTTTATTTTTATTGTTGTATCATCTTTAAAATGAACAAGATAAAACAAACATTCAGATAGGATAATGGGGACAATTTCAGTGAAAAACATAAGAGGGCAACAGTACTTGTGCAAGGTTTCAGAATGATAACTTCCAAAATGAATGTGCTACATGACATTTATCATGAAGTCACCCAGGTGTCCCACACAAGTAGCCCAAATGTACCCAAGTGGCCAAATAATAATAATAACTATATACAAAATGCCAAAATGGTATTCTAACACCCCCCCCCCCCCCCCCAAAAAATGGAGAAAAAAATATGGGAAAAAAAATATGAAGAAACAAATATATACATTTACATAATAACATGGGTAACTACAGTATATAGAGTACAGGGAACATAAGTGTCACGCGGGACTAGGTGGTTGCAGGAATCAGACGCAGAGAGAGAGAGAGTAACTGAGTTGAAGTGCTTTACTCTTGCACACCAAAATAATAAGCCCAACAAAATACAGGGCGCAGGACACCATACAAGACAACCCAAAAACCACAGGGTGCCAAGTATAAAGAAAAGAAAATACACCACTCCCTAACATGCACACGTAACATTAAGATAATCCCGCACAAAACAAGGGCGGGTCAAACTACTACATATAGGGAAGCTAATTAAACCAAAATAAACACAGGTGGAACTAATAAGACAAAACCAACAGACAAACGAAAAAAGGGATCGGTAGCGGCTAGTAGGACGGCGACGACGACCGCCGAGCACCGCCCGAACAGGCAGGGGAGCCAACTTCGGCGGAAGTCGTGACAATAAGGTTGAATATATTATTATAGACCTGCTAGATCTACTGTCTCTTTTATATTATGACATTTCAGCTAGATCTACTGTCTCTACTATAGTACAACAGACCAGCTGTATCTACTGTCTCCATTTCACTTTGGCGATTGTTGTGGGCCTGCCCTCCCCTCAACAGCCTCAAATAGGCTATTTCATGTGGGTTGGGGTGTGGCGGCAGACACACGCATCTCACATTTCATTACATTACATTTTTATATATTGCTTCTAAAATTTAAAAAAAATCACAAATTATATTTTATATTATTAATTTCAAACAAGGGCATGAGAGGAACTTACCAGTCCAAAACATGTCCTCTCCGTTCAAAAAATATTCCTCTACTTGGGAATCGCTAAATGAATCGTCCTACAACAATCTCTGTCTCACTTTCCCGATCAATTTCTTGACAAAAATTGTGTGTACACCTGTATATCTAGACATCGATTTAGCTTTCCCTGACTTACTCGCCGTACTGATTGATATATAAACAGCTGAATCTGCGCGTTTACCAAACAATGCTGTGCGTAATATGCGTAGCTCCTTCCGGTATAAAACTTCAATAGCGAATGACTCTCTTTACGCCGGAGTTTACTACATGGGTTGGTCATCCAACACATTGCATTGCATATTGCCGTTTACCTCAGCTCATTAGCTATCTACCCAGCTAGATTTCAAGACGATCAGTGGTCATTGGGTTAAAATACAGTCAATCAACGAAACAGTGGTCATATCATTGGTGCACAGTGATGTCATTACTTGTTGTCTTCAAATCGGTTTCTTTCAGTCAATACGTCCTGCAAAATGTCCCATCGGGTTTGGTTGTGTTACAAACAAACCAGTTGATTGCAATGAAACCAAACATGACTGGAAAAATCACGTTTTGTGTGGGTATTTACCCTCGAATGTGTCGTCGAAAATGGAATGAGACGAAATTCACGACACAGACGGTTCACAAAATGTTTCGTGTTAGGCTATAAAAACTGATTTCATCAAACAAAAGATCATTCATTGTGTAACAATGAGCATTGGGATTGCAAACAGACGAAGATCGTCGAAGGTAAACGATTTATTTTAATGCAGTTTGTGATTTTGTTAGCCTGTGCTGGTTGAATGGGGCTCTATCCTCAGATAATCACATTGTATTCTTTCGCAGTAAAATGTATTCATTAATGTTTAATATGACTATTTATGTAGCGATCACCGTATGTGGTGGAATTTCAGCCCGCTACCGGGTTCCGTGCGCAGAGAGGTTAAGACATTAATTTGTCGTATTTAAGTTTTGGATAATTTACAGCAGCATTCATCTATATTCTATCCTCCAATCATGACAGATCTCCTCATACATTTGACTTATTCCACTTTATACATGCAGCAAGTACTGTTATGTTGATCTCCCTTTCTTTACTCTATCATTCATCAGAGGTAATGCTCAGCAGGTCTCCTGCACTCTGAGGAGGAGAAGAACTAGGAGGAGGAAGAGGAGGAGGGGAAGGCATTGATCATTGGGAGGTTGCAGACTCCAGCCAGCAGCTACCCTATTCCCAGCCGGCAAGCCCCCGTCCCACCTCATGTCCCCTCCTCTTCAAGGCCGCATTGCTCCCTACATTTTCTCCATGGCAACCCAAATGCACTGTAACACTGAAACTCCTTGATTACGTTCCTTGTTCCCCTTGTTTCTTTTTTAGGGTGGTGTGTAAGAGGAAGAGAAGGAGTAGGGATGGAGCAGAACGTCCACAAAGTTCCCATGGGAAACTCTCTCTTTCTGCTGCCCACAATAATGAAGTTGGAGAGGGAAACACAGAGCAGACCATATCATGCACACACAGTACACAAATAGCTGAATGAAAGAGAGAATGTTTTATAATGGAGATATGGGTGTTCCGATTAATGCATATTGCATTGGGAATAAAATCAGAACAAAACGTTTCTTTAAAAGTGAATGCGGCCAGTCTGTTGAGTAAGATCAAAGGCCTGTAAAATGCCCTTGAGATGAGTTTAATAACACATGTTTTGTGTACATGTTTTGTGTACATTATATGAGATTGCTGTCCTGCTAGTTTATTAGCCTTCCAGCCACCCCAACATACAGTGCTGTAGTTCCAAACAAAGCTATGGAATGCTATACCCAAAGAACCATGTGGAAGTGATTTATTTCATAACATTTTTGGGAAATAAGACTCTCACCACAATTCATTTCCGAGGTTTGACCAGATATTGTATGCTAACTCCAGGTGCTTTACATGTCATGTTAACGTCATGGTTTTACAGTCAAATTGTGGCAATTTCCGTTCATCAAGCTGGAACATGAACTTGGATCTTAGATTTTCCCATGCAGGCTTTACTAAAAGAAGAGTCACTTGTTTTCAAGCTTTTCTGTAACATGCTGAAAAATGAACACAGCTGTGGTCAGAAATGTCTAGCAGAGAAGAGAAAATAGGATTAATCAATAAAAATAGTTTGCAGAGTTTCATAACAATACATCTGAGACCGTTGTGACAAATCAGAACTCTGGTGTTCTTCGGAGGTGTTCTGGAATGTTGCTCTGTGAAATTCCAAGACTTGAGTTGAGTTGAGATGCACAGAACCCTCCTGAACCCTCCAGAATACCCCCAAATCCCTTTGTCATGACCTTGACCCCTGACCTCTGCGACCTTTCCCAGAGTTCCCAGCTCCAATGTCAACATCAATTATATTTAACTTATTTGAAAATAAGCAGGGCTTGAAGAAACATTTGCCTTGGAAGTGTGGCTCCTTGCAGAAGGTTAAACAATAGAGCTGAGTCTCATGGGAGTCTTTTCAACCCAGGGCCAACATCTCAAACACGGGGAGACCTGCCAGGCCAGACCAGGACTAGGCCAGGCCAGTTGTCTGCTGTACTGTAGGTACAGATGTGGAAGTCTTCATCGTACAACAAGAGGTTACATGATACACCATTGCTGATAAAATGTAGGTTTAATATACGCTGTATTGCAGATTGCATGACGTTACTGAAACGATTACTTCAATTACATGGAAGAATGACAAGACAAAGCTCAACTAAAGGCTATTGTTTTATTTTGTCTGAGCTCACTCAACCACATCCGTCCCACAGTATCATCACTCAGACACATTACCCTGACCATGACACATTACCTTAGTAATAAGCAACTCACAGCTCGTGTTTTCTGTAAAACGTTATCATATATTGTCTCCATTGGGCTTCAATTGAAATTGCCTAATTCACACCAACACAGATAAGCTGATAGCAGTTTGACAAATGTATCTTTGTAACCTATGATTACACGATATTAGCCACCCTGGGGGTAGCCCTAGGGCTGTTACGGAGACTGTATTACCACCACACCAGCGGCCACGAGTCATGATGGCAATCAAATTCCACGTGACCGTTTAGTCATGGTGATTAGGATTCTCCAAGCTCTGATGCTGCTGATGGTCATTAGTAGTCAACAAAATTTGCTAACTGCCTGGTACTCAGCACTTTATTGTCCCACTTATCACTCTGACATCAACACAAATGTAATCGAAAATCTAATCAAACACTTCATGAGAGCCCATGAGCTCATGTTGTGCAACATTTCTAAAGGCTATGCAATTGCGTGAGAAAACAGAGTTTTTATGGACTGTATTAAACATAGGAGGATCCCATCAGCTTTCCATAGGCTAAGCCTACTATTTCTCAACTTTCCTAAAATTAAGCACATTGCTTCGCTTTACAACAGGTGTTTAGAAGAACAGTTGACCAATAGCATAGGTCAACTTTTGTACTATGGGGGATAGTAGATTGACATAGGCAAGTGTTTTTGCTGTTCATTAGGCCTACTCATGTTGTTGGCTGACGAAAAGTAAGTTAAATGAGGAAAGTTCTAACTTCTTTGGGATAGGGGGCAGCATTTTTTACTTTTGGATGAATAGCGTGCCCAGTGTTGACTGCCTCCTACTCAGTCCCTGTAACGGCAGATTTCTTCTTCGTCTGAAGAGGAGTAAGGATCAGACCAAGATGCAGCATGGTAAGTGTTCATGACGATTTATTAAAAAATGAACTGAACACTGAAATACAAAACAATAAACGATGTGATGAAAACAAAAACCGAAACAGTACCGTGTGGCGACAAACACTCACACGGAAACAAACAACCACAAACCAACAGTGAAACCCAGGCTACCTAAGTATGATTCTCAATCAGACAACTTACGATACCTGCCTCTGATTGAGAACCATACTAGGCTGAACACAAAAACCAACATAGAAAAACAAACACAGACTGCCCACCCCAACTCACGCCCTGACCATACTAAATAAAGACAAAACAAAGGAAATAAAATTCAGAATGTGACAGTCCCCCCCAAAGGTGAGGACTCTGGCCGCAAAACCTGAACCTATAGGGGAGGGCCTGGGTGGGCGTCTGCCCGCGGTGGCGGCTCTGGCGCGGTACATGGACTCCACCATGGTTTTAGTGTGCCTCTTAGCCCGCCTCCGTGGCCTTTTTAGAGCGGCGACCCTCGCCACCAACCTTGGACTGGGGAACCACGCCACGGGTCCCGAATGGACCGGAGACTACGGCAGCGCCGGACAGACTGGAGACTCCGGCAGTGCCGACGTGACAGGCGGCTCTGGCAGCTCCTGGCTGGCTGACGGCTCTGGCAGCTCCTGGCTGGCTGACGGCTCTGGCAGGTCCTGGCTGACTGACGGCTCTGGCAGGTCCTGGCTGACTGACGGCTCAGGACAGACTGGCGGCTCTAGCAGCTCAGGACAGACGGGAGACTCTAGCAGCTCAGGACAGACGGGAGACTCTAGCAGCTCAGGACACACGGGAGACTCTAGTAGCTCAGGACAGACGGGAGACTCTAGCAGCTCAGGACAGGAGGAAGCCTCTGACAGCGCTGGACAGGCGGGAGCACCTGTAGGCAGAAGACGGAGAGACAGCCTGGTGCGGGGGGCTGCCACCGGAGGGCTGGTGCATGGAGATGGCACTGGATAGACCGGACTGTGCAGGCGCACTGGAGCTCTTGAGCACCGAACCTACCCAACCTTACCTGGTTGAATGCTCCTGGTACCCAGGCCAGTGCGGCGAGGTGGAATAGGCCGCACTGGGCTGTGCTGGCGAACCGGGGACACCATGCGTAAGGCTTGTGCCATGTACGCCGGCCCGAGGAGACGCACTGGAGACCAGATGCGTAAAGCCGGCTTCATGGCACCTGGCTCGATGCCCACTCTAACCCGGCCGCTACGAGGAGCTGGAATGTACCGCACCGGGCTATGCACACGCACTGGGGAGACTGTGCGCTCCACCGCATAACACCTGCCCGGTCCCTCTCTCTCTCCGGTAACTACGGGAAGTTGGCGCAGGTCTCCTACCTGGCTACGCTGGCTACCTGTGCGCCCCCCCAATACATTTTTGTGGCTGCCTCTCGGGCTTCCAGCTGTGCTGCCGTGCTGCCTCATACCAGCGCCTCTCTGCCTTAGCTGCCTCCAGCTCTGCCTTGGGACGGCGATATTCCCCTGCTATGAGGATGACACACAGCTGTACATTTCAATGAAACATGGTGAAGCCCCAAAATTGTCCTCGCTAGAAGCCTGTGTTTCAGACATAAGGAAGTGGAAGGTTGCAAACTTTCTACTTTTAAACTCGAACAAAACAGATATGCTTGTTTTAGGTCCCAAGAAACAAAGAGATCTTCTGTTGAATCTGACAATTAATCTTGATGGTTGTACAGTCGTCTCAAATAAAACTGTGAAGGACCTCGGCGTTACTCTGGACCCTGATCTCTCTTTTGACGAACATATTAAGACTGTTTCAAGGGGGGCGCTAGAGAGCGTGCTATGGAGTAGACGTGCTTTGCTAGAGCTCTGCTCCATTTTGAAACAAATTAGTATTTATCTTAACCTCTCACGACCTATATCTTCAAACAAATAATGACAAAAGGAAAAGGCACCAGAAAAGAGAGTTAGCTGAAGAGGCTAGCTTCCAAGAGTCCCCCACAGAGCCTACGCAAAGTGACATACTGGCTGCCATAAACTCACTAAGCAAGAAGGTGGACACAAGGTTGGCTGATATCTCAAAGAGTATTGGGACTTTGGCCAGGTTTTATCCCGGGCCGACATATACACTACAATTTGAGACGTCTTTTCAACGTAATGTATCACGATCATAAGGTTGAGGCAGTGGTAATAGCTCTTGATGCAGAGAAGGCGTTTGACCGGATTGAGTGGAAATATATGATGTCGGTTCTGGAGCACTTCGGATTCGGAAAGGTATTTATTAATTGGATAAGAATTATTTACGCACACCCAATGGCGTCCGTGGTAACCAATCAAGAAATGTCGCAGTCATTCCGCTTGTTCAAGGGGTTCCGACAGGGGTGCCTTATTTCGCCTGCTCTCTTCACTATAGCCATGGAACCCCTTGCTACTCGCATTCGGGCATGTGCCGATATAGCTTCTGTTAAAATAAAGGACACACAGCACAACATTTCCCTATATGCAGACGATGTTCTTTTGTTTTTGTCCAAGCCTAAAACTTCTATTCCACCCTTACTTATTAACTTGATAAACACATTTGGCTCCTTCTCTGGCTACAAGATAAACTGGCAAAAAAGTGAGTTGATGCCAATATCACGGCCTGTGGATATGCAATTTCTGCAACCTACCCCATTTAGAACAGTGATGGACAAGTTCACAAGCCTTGGCATTGTAGTGACAAGAGACCTTGATCAGCTATTGAAAGCGATTTGGGACATGAAAATATATCAGCTTAAACAAAATATAGATTTTTGGAAAACTCTGCCTATCTCCTTGGTTGGTCGTATAAACGCTATTAAAATGGTTGTCCTACCCAGAAAAAAAAAGACTGTTTCAAGGACAGCTTTTTTCCATCTACGTAACATTGCAAAAATCCGAAACTTTCTGTCCAAAAATGATGCAGAAAAAATAATCCATGCTTTTGTTACTTCTAGGTTAGACTACTGCATTGCTTAACTTTCCGGCTACCCGGATAAAGCACTAAATAAACTTCAGTTAGTGCTAAACAAGGCTGCTAGAATCCTGACTAGAACCAAAATATTTGATCATATTACTCCAGTGCTAGCCTCCCTACACTGGCTTCCTGTTCAGGCAAGTGCTGATTTCAAGGTTTTACTGTTAACCTACAAAGCATTACATGGGCTTGCTCCTACCTATCTTTCTGATTTTGTCCTGCCGTACATACCTACATGTACGCTACGGTCACAAGACGCAGGCCTCCTATTTGTCCCTAGAATTTCTAAGCAAACAGCTGGAGGCAGGGCTTTCTCCTATAGAGCTCCATTATTATGGAACAGTCTGCCTACCCATGTAAGAGACGCAAACTCGGTCTCAACCTTTAAGTCTTTACTGAAGACTCATCTCTTCAGTGGGTCATAAGATTTAGTGTTGTCTGGCCCAGGAGTGTGAAGGTGAACGGAAAGGCTCTGGAGCAACGAACCGCCCTTGCTGTCTCTGCCTGGCCGGTTCCCCTCTCTCCACTGAGATTCTCTGCCTCTAACCCTATTACAGGGGCTGAGTCACTGGCTTACTGGTGCTCTTTCATGCCCTCCCTAGGAGGGGTGCGTCACTTGAGTGGGTTGAGTCATTGACATGATCTTCCTGTCTGGGTTGGCGCCCCCCCTTGGGTTGTGCCGTGGCGGAGATCTTTGTGGGCTATACTCGGCCTTGTCTCAGGATGGTACATTGGTGGTTGAAGATATCCCTCTAGTGGTATGGGGGCTGTGCTTTGGCAAAGTGGGTGGGGTTATATCCTTCCTGTTTGGCCCTGTCCGGGGGTATCATCGGATGGGACACAGTGTCACCTGACCCCTCCTGCCTCAGCCTCCAGTATTTATGCTGCAGTAGTTTATGTGTCGGGGGGCTAGGGTCAGTTTGTCTGGAGTACTTCTCCTGTCTCATGCGGTATCCTGTGTGAATTTAAGTATGCTCTCTAATTCTCTCTTTCTTTTTTTCTCTCTCTCTCGGAAGACCTGAGCCCTAGGACCATGCCTCAGGACTACCTGACATGATGACTCCTTGCTGTCCCCAGTCCACCTGTCCGTGCAGCTGCTCCAGTTTCAACTGTTCTGCCTGTGGCTATGGAACCCTGACCTGTTCACCAGACGTGCTACCTGTCCCAGGCCTGATGTTTTCAACTCTCTAGAGACAGCAGGAGCGGTAGAGTTACTCTTAATGATCTGCTATGAAAAACCAACTGACATTTACTCCTGAGGTGCTGACTTGTTGCACCCTCGACAACTACTGTGATTATTATTATTTGACCATGCTGGTCATTTATGAACATTTAAATATCTTGGCCATGTTCTGTTATAATCTCCACCCGGCAAAGCCAGAAGAGAACTGGCCACCCCTCATAGCCTGGATCCTCTCTAGGTTTCTTACTAGGTTTTGGCCTTTCTATGGAGTTTTTCATAGCCACCGTGCTTCTACACCTGCATTGCTTGCTGTTTGGGGTTTTAGGCTGGGTTTCTGTACAGCACTTTGAGATATCAGCTGATATAAGAAGGGCTATATAAATACATTTGATTTGATTTTATTTTATTTGATGATATACCTCAGAAGTTTAGGCAGAAGGTTCTTGTCCAAAAATAAATAATCAATTGCGGGAGTATGTTTGATGAACATGAGAATAAAATGAATACTGTCTATCTGTAAGGTGTAGGAAATGCCAGGCCCTCACACAGCATATTTCTGAAGAAAAGATTGAATAAGTAGGGCACATTTAGATGGGCCTGTAGTTCTTCGTGAGGACTTGTCAAGAACTGGGGACATTGTACAGTTGAAATACCCCCCTAAAATCAACAAATGGGAGTCTAAATTGGGTACAGCAGATAAAAAGGAAGAAATGAAACTTGTTGGAAGCATAAATACTACCTGTCCACAAGAGAGGTAGAAAATAGTTTACTGGTTACTCTGATGTATCGTCCCTTAGGATCAGCAATAACCTCAGAAGATACAAAGGGAGTAGATTTATCAACCAAAATGGCAGCAACTCTTGATTTACTATGAAAGTTAGAGTGGAACACTTGACCAACCCAGTCCCTACGCATCCTAAAATGCTCACCAGTCCACAGTCTCTTGTAGAAATGCAACATTTGCATTCAAACCCTTTAAGTGTCAGAACCCTCTTACGCTTCACCGGGTTGTTAACCCCCTTGATGTTCCACAAAATGTACATGATTGTATTATTTCGGCCACCCTGAGCACTCCTGTTATACAACCCTGTCATTAGAGAATAGAGTGAAAAAGCAATGAATACTGAAAAAACCCTGAATAAATTGTCTCAGAGTAATAATGTACAGTGTAAGATACTTGGAAAAAGTACAGAAAAAAACTAAAGACAGAATGACAACATTAGAACTGAACAATTCAATCTCCTTCGTTCCCCCAACCACCTCCCCCCACCCCAGACAGTACCTCCTCAAACGAGGTACAAACCTAAATAGAAGATGTTCTCTTCGCACAGTATGTCTGTGAGATTGTGGTGTTAAACCCAAACCCACAGTCCCGCTCTTTAAAGTTGTGTGTGTCGTTAGTGGATCAAGCAGCAAAAAGAGAGAATAAAAAAATGAAATACAAATAAAAAAGTGAATCCCTTGTGCAATCAATATTACAAGAGCATCACTTGTTGATGTATATAATTACATAATTATATTCCCAGTCTTATAACAGGCACTGAGAGATTTTATTTTATTTTATCAAAGCTCTCAAACAAAAACCTAATTTAAAGTAAGCAGATCGTAGTAAGATTATCAAAAAAATGTTTTATAATAATTGTCTAGTTTGATGATAAGACAACTCACAGCTAAGACCAGACAACTGTGTGTGTGCGACGTTGAAAGTTTTCTGGGCATAAATGACATTCAAAATCTTTAAAATTGAATTGAAGACACCCCAAAACATGTAGCCTCGGAACCATTTACTGTTTACTGGGTCGGTACAAATGGATGCAGTAAACAAATAACCAAAAATATTTTGAGTCACTGTAAACAAACTGAATAGGTGAATGAGATAACCTGGAAACAAAGAAGTTAAGTAAAACCTTAATACAATGAAATTGAAATGACTGAATGCTTGTAAGGCCAGCACACATGATAATCAAAACATTAGATCACATCAATTAAGCCTGAATGGGTTCGCCAACTCCTCAACTATACAAGAATAGTATGTTATAACTAAACATAAATGTACCACAGGTGAGCTATTTACTTACTATCCACAGTTCACAAGCAACAGTTGCTGATGTATGCACAAGTTCAATATTTCTTGATGTGACGTTGAATGTGAGCCATAGCCTCATCCGGATAATCAAATGTGTAGTCTTTACCATCATGAAAAAGCCATAAAGTGCCAGGAAACACAGTAGGTACTTCACACCTGGATGGTCCCGTAGTAGTCGTTTGGCCTGCCCGAAAGCTGTGCGCTGCCTGCAAATAGTGGGGGAGTAATCCTAGTAGATAGAGAAGCTCTGTCCTTGAAAGCTCAGAGTGGTATTACGGGCTCGTTGGAGAATCTCCATCTTCTCATGGAAAAAGTGCACTTGAAGAATGATGTCACGGGGCCTCTCACCATCCTTTGGGCGCAGCGACCGGTGGGAACGATCAAACAGGGACTTCTCATCCATGGCAAGAACATCCTTCAGCAGATATGAAATCTGTGGCACGAGGCATTTCCGCTGACTCTGGCACCGATACCAGTCTCAGGTTATTGGGGCGAGAGAATCCCTCTAAACTCATACAACTCTCATGCACCTTTTTCAGATCTGCAGCCAGGCGTTTCACGTCAGCCTCCAGGGAGGTAGTTAAGTTGGAGACATTGGTAGAATCCATGCCTTTTGTGGCCAATGTGGCCGTTGTGCCCTTGGGCTTAATATAATAATTATAGTTACCTTCTCCCGGCTGCCATGCTCCAAAGCACCTCTCACTCACATGGCTCCTTCAGATGTAGCCTATGCCCGTCACTTGATCAGGTCCATCTCACAGGCATTTTAACTAAGTAGGCTACAAGTGAATGAAGACAGACACATCGGGGCGCAACTGCGCACATCCCTCTTATCGAATTCCGAGCCACATATTGAAGATGTTAGAACTTTCCTCATTTAGCTTACTTTAGCGGAACCCCTCGCCAACAGCCAATGAAATTGCAGGGCGCCAAATACAAATCAACAGAAATCTAATAAATCAAATTTCTCAACCAAACAAGTATTAGGCACCATTTTAAAGATACAATTCTCATTAATCCAGCCACAGTGTCTGATTTAAAACATGCTTTACAGCGAAAGCTCCACAAACGATTATGTTAGGTCACCACCAACTCACAGAAAAACCCAGCCATAGAGAGGAGTCGCAAAAAGCACAAATAGAGATAAAATGAATCACTAACCTTTGATGATCTTCATCAGATGACACTCATAGGACTTCATGTTACAAAATACATGCATGTTTTGTTTGATAAAGTTCATATTTATAGCAAGAAATCTGAGTTTACATTGGCGTAATAGATTCACTAGTTCCAAAAACATCAAGTGATTTTGCATAGCCACATCGTTTCAACAGAAATACTCATCATAAATGTACATGATAATACAAGTTATACACATGGAATTATAGATATACCTCTCCTTAATGCAACTGCTGTGTCAGATTTTTTTTGAACCCATGCAATAATCTGAGACGGAGCTCAGAACAGTAGCCAAATAGCCGCCATGTTGGAGTCAACAGAAACCAGAAAATACATGATAAATGTTTCCTTACCTTTGATGAACTTCATCAGAATGCAGTCCTAGGAATCCTAGGTCCACAATAAATGCTTGATTTGTTCGAAAATGTCCGTTATTTATGTCCAATTAGCTACATTGGGTAGCGCGTTTGGTAAACAATTCCAAAGTTACAAAGCACGTCCACTATAACGTGACGAAATGTCCAAAAGTTCCGTAACAGTCAGTAGAAACATGTCAAAACGATGTACTGAATGAATCTTTAGAATGCGGTTTACATATATCTTGAATAACGTTCCAACCGGAGAATTAGAATGACTTCAGATGACCGGTGGAACGCAGGTCCTTCCCCTGTGAACGCGCATTGTGAAAGCATGGTCAACTCGTGGCAGTAGTGACTATTTCCTATCTCATTCGACCCCACTTCACATTAGAGTCATCAGACAAAGTTCAATTGACTATTGACATCTAGTGGATGGCGTAGGAAGTGAAAACTCATCCTTATCTCGCTGTAATTTCAATGAGAGCTTGGTTGAAAATCTGCCAAAAAATACAAACAGGAAGTGGAATTTCTCAAGTTTTTGCTTGCAATATGAGTTCTGTTATACTCACAGACATAATTCAAACAGTTTTAGAAACTTCAGATTGTTTTCTATCCAATACTAATAATATGCATATATTAGCAACTGAGACTGAGGAGCTGGCCGTTTACAATGGGCACCTTTTCATGCAAGCTACTCAATACTGCCCCTGCAGCCATAAAAAGTGAATGGTTTGAATATGCCTTCAATTGAATCAGACTCCCATGATTGTTTAGAAGAAGAATTTACACCTGAGGAGATTGCAACAGCAGTGTCCGCAATGAGAAGTGGGAAATCACCGGGTCCGACGGTTTTCCAAACAAATTTTACAGGACGTTTTCTGGTCTGCTTTGCCCATTCTTGTCTCAATTATTTGCAGAGTGCCTTAGTACCTCAAAGCTACCATCTAGTCTTTATCAGGCTTCAATTTCATTACTATTAAAGAAAAACAAAGACCCCCTAGAATGTGGATCCTATTGCCCAATCTCGCTTTAAACTGTGATTACAAAATCCTAGCCAAGCTCTAGCCAAGCTCGCTGCACCAAGTAATACACTCTGACCAGACTGGCTTTGTGAGAAATAGGCATTTGTTTTTCAATATGAGGTGCCTTATGAATATACTGTACTCCCCCGCGTCGGGGGATCCAGAGGTGGTGGTCTTACCTGATACGGAAAAAGCTTTTGACCGCGTTGAGTGTGACAACCTAACAGCTGCCCTTTATAGATTTGGCCCCCAAATTCATTGACTGGATAAAGGTTATTAAATTTTTCCCATGGCTTCGGTACAGACTAACAACTTGTCCTCTGAATATGTTTCCCTTGCACCGCTGATCCAGACAAGGTTGTCCACTCTCCCCCTTGTTGTTTGCTTAGCAATCGAGCCCCTCGCCATCGCACTACACTCTAATGATGTCATTCAAGGTATAATCAGGATGGGCTTAGAGCAGAAAGTATCGCTATATGCTGACGACCTCCTTTTGTTTATCTCCAACCCTGATACCTCATTGCCACGTGCCTTATCTGTCACAGGAAGGCCAAAAAGATTATCAAGGACAACAACCACCCAAGCCACGGCCTGTTCACCCCGCTATCATCCAGAAGGTGAGGTCAGTACAGGTGCATCAAAGCTGGGACCGAGAGACTGAAAAACAGCTTCCATCTCAATGCCATCAGAATGTTAACCTGTCTAGGACTGGGGTTAGCGGAACCCCCCCGCAACAGCCAGTGAAAGTGCAGGGCACCAAATTCAAAACCACAAAAATCTCATAATTAAAATTCCTCAAGCATACAAGTATTTTACACAATTTTAAAGATAAAATTCTCGTTAATCCAGCCACAGTGTCTGATTTCAAAAAGGATTTACAGCGAAACCACAGACGATTGTTAGGTCACCACCAAAAGTCACAAAAAGCAGAAAGTGTCACAAAAAGCTGAAATAGAGATCAAATTAATCACTAACCTTTGATGATCTTCATCAGATGACACTAATAAGACTTAATGTTACACAATACATTAATGTTTTGTTTGATAAAGTTCATATATATATACAAATTCTGAGTTTACATTGGCGCGTTACGTTCAGTAGTTCTAAAACATGCAGTGATATTGCAGAGAGCCACATCAATTTACAGAAATACTCATAATAAACATTGATAAAGATATGACTATTATACATGGAACTTTAGATAAACTTCTCCTTAATGAAACTGCAACTGAAACTGTCAGATTTCAAAAAAACTTTACGGAGAAAGCAAACCATGCAATTATCTGAGTACAGCCTTTAGACAACAAAGCAGCCAAAAAGATACCCGCCATATAGGGTAGACAACATTACTCAGAAATAGCATTTTAAATATTCACTTACCTTTGATTATCTTCATCAGAATGCACTTCCATGAATCCCAATTCCACCATAAATGTTTGATTTGTTCGATAATGTCCATCAGTTATGTCCAAATATCTTCTTTTGATAGGGCGTTTGGTAAACAAATCCAAAAGCGAGTTCAATGTCGGACGAAAAGTAAAAAAAGTTATGTTACAGCCCGTAGAAACATGCCAAACTAAGTGTGGAATAAAACTGATTTTGATCCTACCTGTGTCCGATGTAAAATGAAATCAGCCACACTGTATCATGTTTTGAGGCTGTCACAAACTGTCAGATTTGTGGAAATTAATATTTAAATGTTTCTCTGACATACATGACACTGTTATAGATCCGTCTCCCCTTACAGCCCTTTTTGGAGTACTGCCCATAGGTAACTCCCTGTCAAGAATTCAGTTGGACACTATCGCTTAAACAACTCTTTTAGCTAGACGGCTAATACTACAGAACTGGAAGATGGCAGTTCCCCCATCTTATACATTTTGGGTGAGAGATGTGTTGTGCTCTCTGAAACTCGAAAAAATGTAATTAAATACAAGTGGGAACCCCAAACTGTTTTATGAGGCTTGGGCTTACTTTAAACAGTCCATCCTCCAATGGCATTCATATTAAAACAAAAATAAGTCTGTATTTGACTCCCCTGTGACTTAAAGGCGCTGGATGAAAATGTGAGCTTGTTTTTCTCTCGTTTTTTTTATTTTGTTCATGCTTACATACAATTAAAATTATTATTATTATTATTTTAAAGCATTGTAAACGTTGTTTTTGGTCCAGTGGATGGTCGGTCTGTGGCCATGACTGTCTGTGAGTAACTGCATTACTCCACCCATATCCCTTGTCTGTTTATCCCCTGTACTACAGATTGCCCTTTAACCTTTGTAGCCCAGTGTGTTTAACCTGTCTAAAGTACGGTATCTTTAAAGCTATTATTGTTTTTTTTTATTTTTTATAGTTGAGTATATTATTTATATTGTTTTGTGTTGTCTGAATAAAGAGTTTAAAAAGTACATTATTTTCTTTAGGAAAATAGTGAAGTAAAAGTAATAAAAATATAAATAGCAAAGTAAGGTACAAATAACCCCAAAAAACGAATTAAGAAGAACTTTACGCCACTGAATGGCACCCTATTCCCTATATAGTGCACTACTTTTGTAAAGTAAAGGTAGATAGAGTAGGTAGAGGTGGAGGTAGAGGTAGTGCACTATGTAAGGAATAAGGTGCGATTTGGGACACAAAAACACACATTTAGAAAAAAAGCTGATATCAAGAACCGAAAAGGGTTCTTCGGCTGTCCCAATAGCAGAACCCTTTGAAGAACCCCTCTTGGTTCTAGGTAGAACCCTTTTGGGTTCCATGTAGAACCCTCTCAGTGTTCTACATGGAACCCAAAAGAGTTCTACCTGTAACCAAAAAGGGTTCTACCTGGTACCAAAAAGGGTTCTCTTATGTGGACAGCCTCAGAACCCTATTGGAAACCATTTCTCTAAGATTGTACAGAGCTACCTGGTTTAGATGTTCCTCCTATAGTCCCCTATTTCCTAGAATTAAAAAAGAAAAACATGAAAAGAAACATGACTTGTCAAGAGATTTGTAAAGATGAAACAGAACATACTGTATGTCTGGTGTGATACCATCATGGTCCGATGGTTCAAATATGACTCTGGTTTACACACACGTTACCAAATCAACTCACAGAAAGTCAGAGATGAGGAATTCGGATGGGATTGAGGGGCTGTGTGAGTTTATCCGTGAAATCTCAAGATAATTTATCACTGAGCTCTATCTCTCCCTAAGGGCCAAGCCCACCACTGCTAACCCCTCAACCCTCTCCCCCAACCCCTCCAAGTACTATGGATGAATACTGCAGCTTGGTTGTTAATTCCAGCTTAACCATGTCTTTGAGGTTTTAAAAATCAAAATCAAATCAAATTTATTTGTCACATACACATGGTTAGCAGATGTTAATGTGAGTGTAGCGAAATGCTTGTGCTTCTAGTTCCAACAATGCAGTAATAACCAACGAGTAATCTAACCTAAC
The DNA here is from genome assembly GCF_045791955.1 of Oncorhynchus clarkii lewisi. Classification (NCBI taxonomy): domain Eukaryota; kingdom Metazoa; phylum Chordata; class Actinopteri; order Salmoniformes; family Salmonidae; genus Oncorhynchus; species Oncorhynchus clarkii. The sequence continues at coordinate 51,344,075 of NC_092156.1, forward strand.
AATTCCAAAACTTCTACCTTATACACACAAGTGTAAAGGGATAAAGAATATGTAGACAAAGATATATGAATGAGTGATGGTACAGAACGGCTGTCACACTCTGACCATGATTTGCGCTGTTTGTTTCTATGTTTTGTTTGGTCAGGGTGTGATAGGAGTGGGTATTCTATGTTGTATGTCTAGTTTGTCTATTTCTATGTGTTTTGGCCTGATATGGTTCTCAATCATTGGCAGGTGTTTGTCGTTGTCTCTGATTGAGAATCATATTTAGGTAGCCTGTGTTGTATTGTAGTTTGTGGGTTATTGTCTATGTGTAGTTGCCTGTGTCTGCACTCGTTGTCATAGCGTCACGGTCGTTTTGTTTAAGCGTTCTTCATTCATTAAAAGAAGAATGTATTCTAATCACGCTGCGCTTTGGTCTCCTCTTTACGACGATTGTGACAACGGCATAGGCAAGATGGAGTAGATGGTGTAGAGTACAGTATGTCTCGAGTTACATATGAGATGAGTAATGTACGGTATGTAAACAAAGTGGCATAGTTTAAAGTGGATAGTGATACATGTATTACATAAAGATGCAGTAGATGATATAGAGTACAGTATATACATATGAGATGAGTAATGTAGGGTATGTAAATATTATATTAAGTAGCATTGTTTAAAGTGGCTTGTGATCTATTTTTACATCAATTTCCATTATTAAAATGGCTGGACAGTCAGTGTGTTGGCAGCAGCCACTCAACGTTAGTGGTGGCTGCTTGAGACAGAAGCTGTTTTTCAGTCTCTCGGTCCCTGCTTTGATGCACCTGTACTGACCTCGCCTTCTGGATGATAGCGGGGTGAACAGGCAGTGGCTCGGGTGGTTGTTGTCCTTGATGATCTTTATGGCCTTCCTGTGACATCGGGTGGTGTAGGTGTCCTGGAGGGCAGGTAGTTTGCCCCCGGTGATGCGTTGTGCAGACCTCACTACCCTCTGGAGAGCCTTACGGTTGTGGGCGGAGCAGTTGCCGTACCAGGCGGTGATACAGACCGACAGGATGCTCTCGATTGAGCCTCTGTAGAAGTGTGTGAGTGCTTTTGGTGACAAGACGGATTTCTTCAGCCTCCTGAGGTTGAAGAGGCGCTGCTGCGCCTTCTTCACGACACTGTCTGTGTGGGTGGACCAATTCAGTTTGTCCGTGATGTGTGCGCCGAGGAACTTAAAACTTACTACCTTCACTACTGTCCCGTCGATGTGGATAGGGGGGTGCTCCCTCTGCTGTTTCCTGAAGTTCACAATCATCTAATTTGTTTTGTTGACGTTGAGTGTTAGGTTATTTTCCTGACACCACACTCTGAGGGCCCTCACCACCTCCCTGTAGGCCGTCTCGTCGTTGTTGGTAATCATGCCTACCACTGTAGTGTCGTCCGCAAACTTGATGATTGAGTTGGAGGCGTGCATGGCCACGGAGTACAGGAGAGGGCTCAGAACGCACCCTTGTGGGGCCCCAGTGTTGAGGATCAGTGGGGTGGAGATGTTGTTACCTTCCCTCACCATCTGGGGACCAAGTTTCCAGTTTGCATAGAGTCATATGAAGTTAGTTCAGGGCCATCGATGTGTCTGCTTGGGGGGGAATATATACGGCTGTGATTATAATCGAAGAGAATTCCCTAATGCGGTCGACATTTGATTGTGTGGAATTCTAAGTCAGGTGAACAGAAGGACTTGAGTTCCTGTATGTTGTTATGATCACACGTCTCGTTAATACCCCCTCCTTTTTCGAACATTCTGTTAAAAATCGCGCAACTTTTCAGCGTCCTGCTACTCATGCCAGGAATATAGTATATGCATATGATTAGTATGTGTGGATAGAAAACACTCTGAAGTTTCTAAAACTGGTTAAATCACGGCTGTGACTATAACAGATTGTGTGTTTCATTGAAAAACGCAAGAAAAACTGCTCTCTGAAAGCTAAAAATAATTTCCATAAGTCACTTCCACGAGTTGTTAAAAGAGGACAAAATGTAATATCGACCTGCATGCAATTCATACAAATTCCACACGATGTCGCCATTGTCGTCATTTTCAATTGAATTAATTGTTGGAAAATCCATCTATCTGGCATCCGTTTCTTCCAGTCTTCACCCGGATGTTGTTAATGTAGACATTGGCAGCCATTGATTTGCAAACGAGGAGCTATTGAATATACATCACCCTGTAATCATTTTGATAGATTATAAACGTTTACTAATACCTAAAGTTGGATTACAAAAGGATTTCGAAGTGTTTTGTGAAAGTTTATCGTCAACTTTTAAAAAATTACGCAGCGTTTAAAAACAATGTTTTTTTCTGAATGACACAGCTTCCATACAAAGCTATTTTGGGTATATATGGACCAATTTAAACAAAAAAAAGACCCAATAGTGATGTTTATGGGGCATATAGGAGTGCCAAGAAAGAAGCTCGTCAAAGGTAATGAATGTTTTATATTTTATTTCTGCGTTTTGTGCTGCGTCGGATAAGCAGAGTCTTTGTTTACGTCGCATTCAGGCATTTTCAGGTGGTGCATGCTATCAGATAATACCTTCTCATGCTTTCGCCGAAAAGCATTTTAAAAATCTGACTTGCTGGCTAGGTTCACAACGAGTGTAGCTTTAATTCAATAGCCTGCTTGTGAATTTTGATCAAGGTTTGAGTTGTAACGAGTACATTTAGCATTTAGCGTAGCGCATTTGCATTTCCAGGTGTCTACTTGAGACATCTGCGTCTCAAGTATAGTCAAGAAGTTAATCATAAGGCATACCCCCGCCCCTCTTCTCACCAGAAAGATGGTTGTTTCTGTCAGCGCGATGCGTGAAGAAACCAGCTGGCTGCACCGACTCCGTTAGCGTCTCTCGAGTGAGCCATGTTTCCATGAAGCAAAGAACGTTAAAGTCTCTGATGTCTCTCTGGAATGCTAACCTCGCTCGGATTTCATCCACCTTGTTGTCAAGAGACTGGACATTGGCGTGTAGTATGCTAGGGAGTGGTGCGCGATGTGCCCGTCTCCGAAGCCTGACCAGAAGACTCTTTCACAACGTAGTTGTTTTGGGTCGCCAGCTGGGATCCGATCCATTGTCCTGGGTGGAAGGCAGAACACAGGGTCCGCTTCGGGAAAGTCAAATACCTGGTCGTAATGATGGTGAGTTGACGTTGCTCTTATATTCAGTAGTTGTTCCCGACTGTATGTAATGAAACCTAAGATTACCTGGGGTACCAATGTAAGAAATAACAACAAAAAAAACAAAATACTGCGTAGTTTCCTAGGAACGCGAAGCGATGCGGCCATCTCTGTCGGCGCCGGAAATACATTTAGATTTTCTGTAAAGTCTTATTTTGGTCACGCATAAATATAAATACTTGCTGTTGTCTTCGCTTTTGCTTCCTGGCCTAAACAATAATAATGAATAGACTACATATCTGAGTGACCAAAATATGTTAGAATGCAGTACAGAACCCAAGCCTCTCTACATCACACGAAACAGCTCATGTTTTCCACTCAGAAACAGCTCTATTTTGTGCAGCACACATTTTGTACATTCTTGCAGTCTACTGCAAAATTTTGACCAAACATCTAGGCTTTACTACCAATTATGGGCTTGTTGATTTTGGTTGATTGGGGAGTGAGTACTATGGGCCATCTATGCTAAGTGAAATATAAAGTTGAAACCAACAATATCAACCAATTGGGCCAACTGCAGATCAAAGATAACAATTTCCTGATTACTCACAGCAGGTTCCATAATCAGAGATAACTATCAACTAGATGGATATTTGAAAGGAGTCCTGATTGGATGCAGATACCACTAAAATAATTATATTCCTGGATATAGCCCATTACCAATAGCTGGGGTTTTAAATAGTTGTGATTTATTGTATTGTAATCAGTAGTTAAATTGTGTGTTTTAGGCAGTGTCACGGTTTGGTACAAACACTTATGTAAGTACAAGTGTGTATGTATGTTTTACAGCAGGCACAGATGAGGCTCTAGGGGTGCCTGAGAACCAGCCCTTCTGCCCTCCTATGAGAAAAGTGCCCTTTCATATTGGTAGCACTTTTATCAATACATTTTCATTTGACTTTTATTCTCTTTTCTCTACTGTTCTGTAGAGAATTGCCCATCGAACTAGTAAATGTCTTATTTTTGAATCTTGGAAAATGTCCCCTCCCCACTCCTCAGCCCCCACGCGAGTGTGCACTGCACTCCTCCTCCTGCTGCACAAGCAGAAGCTACTGGCACATAGAAATAGTATGAGTCAGAGACAACATTTGCACCAGTACTTTTCAATTTGTTCACATAATTTAAAAATGTAGAAAAATATTTTGTAGAGTAAAATAAAGCAGGCCTTTTTTATTGGACAAGTTGACAAGGTACCTCCTCCAATTTCAGCCCGTTTTCCTCTGTTTTGTTTAGTGAATACAAACCTGTCCCTGGGATTTCACACGGTAACCCACACGCTCACTCCGAAAGGTTGATTCACTTGTCAGTCACAATGTTCTCGTAGGTACAGCCTGCTGAACCTCATCAACCATGCCTCTATGTTTGGTAGCACCAACACCTCGTTGTTTGACTCTGCACTCCGCACTTGGTTTCTTTCTTCAATCACGCTCCTCTCCTGTTGTGGCTGTGTAATCTAGTGCAGTGTTTCCCAACCCTGGTACTCAAGTACACCCAACAGTACACGTTTTTGTTGTAGCCAAAACACACCTCATTCAGCTCATTGAGGGCTTGATGATTCGTTCACATGTTGAATCAGGTGTGCTTGTCCAGGGTTACAATAACAATCTGTACTGTTGGCGGTACTCGAGGACAAGGGTTGGGAAATACTGATCTAGTGGAAACCTTCCTCTCCTGTCTGCCTGCTTGCCTGCCTCACGGGAGAGCGAATACACATGTTCATGGAAAACAAGGTATGTGTTAATAAAATCAGTTAATACAATCAGTCTCGTCGTCCTAGCTAGAATGATTCACTAGCTAGAATGATCCAATCTTTAATAACTAGCTAAAAAAAACTAGTAGCCTAGCTATACAGACAGCTAAACTATGTTGACACAATCATGTAGCCAGCAGATAATGTTAATAATTTACACTCAAGGAATAAATGTGATTGGCACAGGATAAAAAAAAGATGACATGATCTGCTGCTGCTGCCCAAGGAATACTGAAGTTCTTGGAAAGGCTAATCAGCCAGTCCTGAAATGTTCGTTGACATATTATTTTATATCAACTGCTGGTGATATTATTTTCAATGAAAATTTTGAAAGTGGGGACTCCCGAGTGGCACAGCGGTCTGTACAAACAATAGTACGCAAGTAAAACACAATGAGAAACGCAGCCATCCTACCACTCAAGAAGGAGATACGTTATGTCTCCTAGAGATGAACGTACTTTGGTGCGAAAAGTCCAAATCAATACCAGAACAACAGCAAAGGACCTTGTGAAGATGCTGGAGGAAACAGGTACAAAGGTATCTATATCCACGGTAAAACAAGTCCTATATCCACATAACCTGAAAGGCCGCTCAGCAAGGAAGAAGCCACTGCTCAAAAAGCGCCATAAAAAAGCCAGACTACGGTTTGCACATGGAGACGAAGATCGTACTTTTTGGAGAAATGTCCTCTGGTCTGATGAAACAAAAATTTAACTGTTTGGCCCTAATGACCATCGTTATGTTTGGAGGGAAAAGGGGGAGGCTTACAAGCCAAAGAACACCATCCCAAACATGAAGCACGGGGGTGGCAGCATCTTGTTGTGTGGGTGCTTTGCTGCAGGAGGGACTGGCGCACTTCACAAATTAGATGGCATCGTGACGAAGGAAAAGTATGTGGATATATTGAAGCAACATCTCAAGACATCAGTTAAAGCTTGATCGCAAATGGTTCTTCAAAATGGACAATGACCCCAAGCATACTTCCAAAGTTGTGGCAAAATGGCTTAAGGACAACAATGTCAAGGTATTGGAGTGGCCATCACAAAGCCCTGACCTCAATCACATAGAACATTTGTGGGCAGAACTGTGTGTGTGTGTGTGAGCAAGGAGGCCTTACAAACCTGACTCAGTTAAACCAGCTCTGTCAGGGGGAATGGGCCAAAATTCACTAAATTCATTGTGGAAACCTTGTGGAAGGCTACCAGTAACGTTTGACCCAAGTTAAACAATTTAAAGGCAATGCTACCAAATACTAATCGGGTGTATGTAAACATTTGGCACCCTTGCGAATGTGATAAAAGCAAATAAATAATAATTCTCTCTACTATTATTCTGACATTTCACATTCTTAAAATAAAGTGGTAATCCTAATTGACCTAAAACAGGGATTTGTTACTAGCTTTAAAATTTGGGAATTGTGAAACTGAGTTTAAATGTATTTGGCTAAGGTGTATGTAAACTTCCAACTTCAACTGTACACCTAAACACTGAAACTATTTCCATGAGACAGAAAAATAATAAATTGAGCTCCACCGCTGATGTGATCGCCTGTACTAACCAAGAGATCATGAAAGGACTTGGTAGTCTGAGAGCTATTCCCCAAGTTTCACAGCATCAAACATCGACAACACCAAACATACTGCTGTTTACTTACAGTGCATTCGGAAAGTATCACGACCCCTTGACTTTTTCCACATTTTCTAACGTTACAGCCTTATTTGAAAATAAAATAAATGCAATCTACACACAATACCCCACAATGACAAAGCGAAAACAGGTTTTTAGAAATGTTTGCAAATGTATCAAAATTTAAAAAAAAACTTATTTACGTAAGTATTCAGACCCTTTGCTATGAGATCTCCTGTGCATCCTGTTTTCTTTGATCATCCTTCAGATGTTTCTACAACTTGATTGGAGTCCACCTGTGGTAAATTTAACTGATTGAACATGATTTGGAAAGGCACACACTTGTCTATATAAAGTCCCAGAGTGCATTTCAGACCAACAACCAAGCCATGAGGTTGAAGGAATAGTCCGTAGAGTTCTGAGACATCTGAAGGTTACAAAGAAGATAGTGGCCTCCATCATTCTTAAATGGAAGAAGTTTGGAACCACCAATACTCATCCTAGAGCTGGCCGATCGGCCAAACTGAGCAATCGGGGGAGAAGAGCCTTGGTCAGGGAGGTGACCAGGAACCCTATGGTCACTCTGACAGAGCTCCTCTGTGGAGATGGGAGAATCTTCCAGAAGGACAACCATCTCTGCAGCACTCCACCAATCAGGCATTTATGGTAGAGCGGCCAGATGGAAGCCATTCCTCAGTAAAATGCATATGACAGCTTGCTTGGAGTTTGCCAAAAGGCACTTAAAAGAGTCTCAGACCATGAGGAACAATATTCTCTGGCCTAATGAAACCAAGATTGAACTCTATGGCCTGAATGCCAAGTGTCACGTCTGGAGGAAACCTACCACCATTCTTACGCTGAAGCATGGGGGTGGCAGCATCATGGTGTGGCAATGTTTTTCAGTGGCAGGGATTAGGAGACTATTCAGCATTGAGGGAAAGATGCAAAGTACAGAGATCCTTGATGAAAACTTGTTCCAGAGTGCTCAGGACCTCAGACTGGGGCGAAGGTTCACCTTCCAACAGGACAACGACAATAAGCACACAGTCAAGACAATGCAGGAGAGGCTACGGGACAAGTCTTTGAGTGGCCCAGCCAGAAGCTTTGAAAGGTCAAATGACAGCATACCATATGTTTCCGGATTCTGTTTGATGACAACAGTCACACGAATATATACGACAACAGGTCGTTACAAGTTCATTTTGTGATATTGACGTAGATATTATTGTTATAGCGGCCGCTATAGTAATTTAAAGATAAGCCGTTGATGGCCGCTATGGGTTCTAAAGAGTTCAGTCTAGCTAGTTATCTTGTTGTGTCTACATTGCCAGTTTGGCTGGAAGCAGGTTGAGTACTTGGCCTGATGTCATATTGAATGATGACTGCCCAGAATCGGCCCAGGTACATTGGGCCGATTCCGTCTGTCAGAACTAAGCCGACAAGCCGCTGTCTTGCCATAATCCCCCAAAAGTGGCCCGATGCAAATTCATTTTACCCATCCACCCCCAAAATATTTTTCACTTCAGTTGCATTATGCTATATCAAAATACAAACAGCTGTCACAACCTTAAACAATGAACAAGTAGACATTTACTCATTGCTCAGAATGGTATTTTATTATTTTTATTTTAACAGGAAAGATATCACATTTCATTAAAAAAATACCATAGGGAGTAGGGAGCAGAGCCCAAAATATAAACCACAGTCTCCAGCATGGCCTGTGACTTAAACTGGCCTGTCACTAAAAACTTGACACCAATACCATTGACATCAATCTCTCTCTGGTCGTGGTTTAAAAAATTATGAACGTTCACTGCTATATCAACTTTGCTGTGGGGCCATGGAAGCTGCAGTTTTTCAACATAATTGTAACAGTGTCTTTTGTACAGCATTTTGGCCAGTTTTATGGTACAGAGAATTTGGTGAATAATGTGCATGGCCTCATACATCTAAGTGATGACTGTCTCAGGGTTTTCTTTTTGAAAACTGCTTGGATAAGACGGATGTCAGGGTTTGAACATGCAATCTTTGATGGTTGCAGTAAAGTACCTTATGAAAAAAATCTCACAATGACGGTCCTATTCCACAACATGTCATATGTCCAGTCAGTGAATATAAGGAAATACACTACATGACCAAAAGAATGTGGACACCTGCTCATCGAACATCTCATTCCAAAATCATGGGCAATAATATGGAGTTGGTCCCCCCTTTGCTGCTATAACAGGCTCCACTCTTCTGGGAAGGCTTTCCACTAGAAGTTGCAATATTGCTGCGTGGACTTGCTTCCATTCAGCCACAAGAGTGTTAGTGGGAGTTGAGGTCAGGGCTCTATGCAGGCCAATCACGTTATTCCACAGCGATGGGGTTGAGGTCATGGCTCTGTGCAGGCCATTCAAGTTCTTCCACAGCGATCTCAACAAACCATTTCTATATGGACCTTGATTTGTGCACAGGAGCATTGTCATGTTGAAACAAGAAAGGCCCTTCCCCAAACTGTTGCCACAAAGTTGGAGGCACATAATCGTCTTAGAATGTAATTCTATGCTGTACATTATGATTTCCCTTTACTGGAACTAGGGGGCCTAGCCCAGACCATGAACAACAGCCCCAGACCATTATTCCTCCTCCACCAAACTTTACAGTTGGCACTATGCATTGGGGCAGGGAGCGTTCTCCTGGCAACTGCCAAACCCAGATTTGACCGTCGGACTACCAGATGGTGAAGCATGATTCATCACTCCAGAGATAGCGTTTCCACTTTTCCAGAGAATAGTGGAGGTGAGCTTTACACCACTCCAGCTGATGCTTGACATTGTATTTGTTGATCTAAGGCTTGTGTGTGGATGTTCGGCCATGGAAACCCATTTCATGAACCTCCCGACGACCAGTTATTGTGCTAATATTGCTTCCAGAGGCAATATTAGTAACTTGGTAGTGAGTGTTGCACTTTCCGGTACATTCTGTGAGCTTGTGTGGTCTACCACTTCACGGTTGAGCCGTTGTTGCTCCTAGACGTTTCCTCTTCACAATAGCAGCACTTACAGTTGACTGGCGCAGCTCTAGCAGGACAAATTTTAGGAACTGATTTGTTGGACAGGTGGCATCCTATGACGGGGCCAGTTAAAAGTCACTGAGCTCTTCAGTAAGGTCGATTTTATACAACTGTCAGCAACGGGTGTGGCTGAAATAGACTAATCTACTAATTTTAATGTCTGTCCACAAACTTTTGTATATATAGTGTATATCTAGCCAAATTCTGCATGAAGGTTTTCAGTGGTGACAATTGCATCGTAGGCAAAGACAGCATAGGCTTCTAAGGACCAAATAAAGTTGCAACTGTGTAAAAACATCATACTTCAACAACAAAAAACATGTAAAATATAAAAAGCATTTATTTTAGCACCCATTGCATAGTAAAAATAAAACGCACCAAGATTTCCTCTTTAGCGAAATTGGTTTTGTTATGGTAACAGCATTCCCTTGTTATTGTGCTTAGGTGGTAGGGCATAGTGAAGGGTGTAGTGACATCACTCCGCTCTGGTCATCTTCTCTTCTCTGGTCTTCTTCTCCCCTCAGACGTGCTCTCTTCTTTCTCCCTTCATCTCAGTCAGAGGCCAGCTGCATCCACCTCTTGATGTATTTCTCAATTTCACCATCAGAAGCTTTGGTTCTATGGTGGTTTTGCCAGACAGCACCTTTAAAAACGAGAGACAGTGAGAGAAAGAGAGAGGGAGAAAAAGAAAGATTAAGATGAACTTAGAAATAGCGACATTATGCCCGTCTTCCCAAGGCAGTAGCCCTGAAAGCAAACTTACTGAGAACTACGCCTTACAGGGTGAGCGGTTGGAATGCCTGCATCCCATTGGCCCCTCTCCAGTTCCTTTTCATGGCCAGGGCATTTGTCAGGAGTTTTGTTAGTATTCTCCACACAGTCTCCTTGGTGGTCATTCCTCCATCCAGTCCAAAAGATGTGATCTGAAAGACAACAAACGGGTATGTCATGAAGATAATACTGATTAGAGTACTGCTTCAAAATAGGTTTATTCATCAGAAGGGGTCAAGCACCAAGGTGATGGTACACCCAGGGCTGGACATTTTGAGGTGGAACGGCATTCTGGTTCAGATTGGTTCTGAGGAATTGCTTTTCCACACTGCATTTAATGATTTAATATCTTCCCAAACCAGGTTCTTTTTTAGGTCTGGTTGCCTAGCAATCCTTCCCTCAACTCTCTTCAAATGTTCCAGTGAGGACACCGGAAATCAAAGTTCGGTCACGTCCGGAACCTCTGACGGGTCGAACCATTCAACTGCAGCCTTTGCAGTTGAAGCAAAATCAGCTGTTGCTAAAGTGTGTCTAATGATGATAAAATCTCTGGGGAGAACAGCTGTAAAAAATACTAAAGAAAATTCAAAGAACACACATTTAACCGCAAATTATCGTTTATCCTAATCCCCTGAGTGTCCAACCAGTTGGGGTTTATCCTTCGTATGTCTCGTAAAAAGCATGTGCATCCACAAATCTTGGTCGAGATGCTGACTAAGTGAAAGTAAACTGTATAGAAGAAAGTTGGATGCTCTAAATATGCTCCTAACAATTTAATTGTTTGTAGCATATTTTAAGTGTGCAGCTTTATTTATGTTTTATCCCTAACATGTAACAATTACGATCACACATTGGCTGCTGCGGCTAGGGCTGTTGTGGTGACTGTATTACCGCCACACCGGCAGTGATGAGTCATGACCGCAGTAATCTCCTCTTTTTATGCACTCCGGACAGGTCACTAATGGCCTGGTACTCAGGGCTCTGTTGTCCCTCTATCATCAATGCAAATGCATTCGGAAAGCACATCAAAACAGTAAGTGCTTTTAAAACTCACCTCACTGCGATTGATCAATTTGAAGAAAGAAGAGTGGAAACATGGTAGTTGTGGATGTTGTTTCAAAGCCTAACAACAAAATGGACAGTGCTGTCAAAGATAATGCATAAGCATATTAGAGCTTACGCATAGGCCTATATCTGACCCCAAGCCCCCCAAAAAACTGAATTAAAATAATGATTGTTATTATACCACATATTACACACGGCAGGAAAACATTTTGAATTTAAGATATTTTGTACATAATTAGTCTAGTCTAAATTAAACACATTTGCCTACAATTATAGTGAATTTGTATTTGAACAACCTGGTAATTTGGTATTTTTTATATTTTCCTAATTAATAGGCTGACACATTACCTTTAGCTACAGAATATTTCACCACGGTGAGTTTCCATCTCCTCCCCTGGGGCTGTCAAGTTTAATGAACTATGTGTCGCTGTGAAAACATGTTACTATCGATGTTCCCGAACAGATTTCAGTTGGTTTCCCAAATTAAGCACCGAGTAGCTGCAAGAACAGGGTTGGAGAGCCCATGGCATACAGAGTTTGGGTGAAGTTGCCTACCCGACATGAGTGAAGTGAAATTAACTGTCGGGAAAGTGGTCTATTCCAGTACACACCGTTGACATGTGTATTTTAAACAATTGCCCCTGCTACTGCCCATTTGATAATAGGCCATTCTAAATCTAAACTCATTTTACATATTAGTAAAGACAAGATTCATTTGAAAATAGTTTGTATCTGTAACGTAGACACAAGGAGTCTAGAAGCAAGTGCAGTGTGAGTTAAATGAAAACGAACGAATACAAAACAAGTGATAAGTGATATGTTTAAACTAATAATAAGAGAATCTGAATGACATTAAGAGTAATGACTAAAGTGTTTCACCCTAATAGTTACAGAAGCTTAGACAATGTTTTTAGACATAATACTAGAATATTGTGAGACAGTGGGTACATTGTGTTTGTGTGTGATAAAGAGGAACTGACAACAGACACCCAGGGAGGAACAGATGCGCTTGTAGACTTGTAGGTGCTTGTAGGAGTTATATAAAAGGCTACGCGCATTATATAGTTTGTAGAGCTCTCATGAATAAACTATAACAATCCTTTTGCATAAGCTGAGTCTTTGCCTAATTATTATTAAACCCAGGGTCTTACAACCCTCGGGATTGGTCCAAGCTTATTGATTGTTAGTTAATATCATTGGGATTGAAAATTCTTGTGACAGCTTGGTCCTTTCGAGACGGATTTCAATATCTTTTTCTGTCGCTCCATGGAGACACCGAAACCGTGCACAGGCAGATTAAATATCCGTAGATTAAAGACCTGGCCCCTTTATGAGGGTTCTTTACAGGCCGGTGGCAAACTGGTGCGTGACAGAAACGGTGACAAGATCCAACCAAAATTGAATTCTCAGCTGCAAGAATAAGGTCAGTAGTCTTTATTCATAGATTTTTTGGGGAAGAATCTAAACTTGCATTAGACGTATACATTGTTATAAATCTTGTGTAGGTAAGGTGATAATCACAAAAGTCCAGGAGGATTCATATTCATTATACCTTTTTTTTTTTGAAGTTTATATAGAGAAAGTTCAAAAGTAACAAAGTGTCTAGATAAATATAAAACTGGGGGCTGAGTATTGAACGAAATTGGGTCCGCAATGATTCAAGGTAGTTGAGGCCATTACCAAAATAAACTACCCTGTATCAAAATAGTCTGGGACTATTACAGGTATATGGGAAGTAGTCTGGGATAAGTACAAATATATGGGAAGTAGTCTGGGACTATTAAATACATATGAGAATAAGAGCACACACACAGATTGTAAGATTTAAGTATAAAAACAGTAAATGCACACACATAGATTGTGAGGATAAGCAAAGGAGGTCCCGGAATTAACCGGGGATGAGAGGTATATTTTTGCCTACTGGTAAGAATAGGATAGTTGGTTGTGCGCACTGGGCTATGTTGGGCTGTAAGGGATTCAGGTGTGAATAAGGAAAAGTTAAGTTTCTGATGATTGTTCTTGGTGAATTTGAGTAGGAAGTTTAATGTATTCTAACATTATAATCTGTTTCCATTACGTGGAACAATGTCCGGTCATTACTGAGTGGAGGGGGAGCCTGGACATTTAGAATCTTGAATACAAGACATGTGTCAGTGTATTGCACAAGATTTTTTCCAATGCAGGAGATCATGCTTTCTGAGAATGTAACAGTAATTATAGCTATCGGGCTTCCTATCAACCACTTTGAGAGCCTGTTTGCAGACAGACTGAATGGGGTTTAATGTTGTAAAGCAAGCTTGGGCCAAACTAGTCAGTTTGTATTTTAAGTATTTTAAGCAAGGGGAGTATCATAGATTTGAAGTACAGTACCTCTGTAGTCAAACAATTTCATATGTTTTGGAAGTTAGCTAGGTTGAATTTGGTTATTTGAGTTACCTTTTTCGCTTGCTTTTTAAAAGAGAGGTTGGAATCAAGTATGATGCCGTGGTACTTAAAATCGTAGACATCTGTCTCGGGCATCAGTTGTTTTCTTTTTAGTGAGGTCTTGTGTAGTTTGTTTACTATTTGCATGTATTTACCACTGTATCATCTGCATACATTGGAACGTCAGACTCTGTAAAGACAGGAGTGGCACGATATCTTAAAGGAGATTTCCATTTTTCCTAGAGCCACGATATCTTAAAGGGGTACGCACACACATGGAATTTTTTTATTTTCTGAGTTTTAATTAAACACGTGAATTCTTTTGATAAAGGAATGTTCTGGGAACCTGGGATACAACATGTAGAAAATGTTTGACGGTTTTTCTAATATAGTAAGAAACACTTCTTTGAAGGGGTGCTTTGACTTATGACCTCTATCATGGCTTTCCTTGGTGGCCTTATTGGAAAGCCATTTGGATAATGAATTTAAGGTCATTTGTAATACTGATTTTAAGGTAATTTGTGTAGGTGATATTTATGATTGAGTTTAAAGTTCTTAGACATATTTCTAATTTGAACCAAGGAGAAGAAAGAAAGGGCAAAGCCTTTGACTAAGGGTAGGCTTCCTCAAGTCTATTTTTCTCTGTGTAGTTAGTAGTGGTTTTGGTCTGATTATGTTATTTGAAATTTGGTTTTATCTTTTGACCAGTAGTAGTATTTTTTATACATTACTCTCATGGATAATTACGTGTTAGAAATGGGGCAAGGGTGGGTTTATAAAAAATTGCCATAAGGTTATTTTAAAACTCCCACTATTTTGGCTTAAGTAATGTTTAGTAACCTAGCTAAGTTTTATTTTCCCTTAGGTAGTCAGCAGTGTAAGAAATGTAACACAACAAGGCTGTGAAATTGATATAATAATATTATTATACTTTGTTGTATGAATAAGGTTATACAGTGTGTGTTTTAATAATGGTAGACTTATGTTAAGTATTTAGGACATATTCTAAGCCAACAGGACCGGGATATATGACATCTGTGGTGATCCAGGATCATTGAGAGTATCGAGGAACTTAATCAATCAACTATGTAATAATCTTAGAGATTACTACCATAGACATGTTGATTTTTCTAAAATCCATGAGAGCAAACAGGGAGACAGTGAGACAGTTAGTCAATATTTGGAAACAGAAACCATATTTGATACTGACTGTTATGAGAAAGAACGACAGACAGATGGAAGGGCTGACAGAGAAGGCCTCCCCCGCACTGCTGAGACATTGATGGTTTGGGATTAGTAGGAAGAGGGGGGGGGGGGGGGGCAGGAGGAGAGCAAGATAGAGAGCAGAAGGTTAGAATCTCATAATAAGCCAGGATTGAGAGAAGATAGAAGTGACACAGAAGGGGTAGATAACAGTTACTGACCAGCATAGTTAAATTATAGACAGGATTAGATGACAAGGCTCTCCCGAGAAATGGGGGACAGAAATAATACCGTGACAGACAGAATAAGAATAAAATGGGAAGATCATTTGGTTCGCTTAGCTTTAGGACATAAATTCGTGGAAAGACTGTCTGCTCCATTAGTTTCAAAAATAAAAGTTAGGAGGGCAGGCATGTATTTTTGTTTTTGTTTTAAATTTATGTTTATGTTTAGTAAATTCGCTAGGAAGAGATATGATGATTTTGTTGAACGTAGTTGTTACCCTAACTAAAAGGGGAATGAAAGCTTAGTTGGTTTCAGGAACTAAGGTGTTAGACACTGAACCATTGCCCAGAAATTATTCTGCACGGCAGGCTGAAATAGTAGCATTGACTAGAGAGAAAGGTTACTATTTACACAGACAGCACATATGCATTTAAAACCATACAAAGCAGATTTTGAAAAAGGCTTTTCGGTGAAAGCATAATAAGCTAGTATCTGATGATAGCACAACAGTAAACAAAGAGTAGCATATTTCAACCCTGCAGGTGCTACACAAAACGCAGAAATAAAAATATAATAATATTACCTTTGACGGGCTTCTTTTGTTGGCACTCCAATATGTCCCATAAACATCACAATTGGTCCTTTTGTTCAATTATCTCCGTCCATATATATCCAAAATGTCCATTTATTTGGTGCATTTGATCCAGAAAAAAACAGCTTCCAATTTACGCAACCTCACTACAAAATATTTCAAAAGTTGCCTGTAAACTTTGCCAAATCATTTCAAACTACTTTTGTAATACAACTTTAGGTATTTTTAAATGTTAATAATACTTGAAGACGGGTCTATCTGTGTTCAATAAAGGAAGACAACCAACCAAGCTACTTTTCAAGTCTTGCACAACTCTCAACAGTGTTACGCAGTTCCTAGATGGCCGTACTTCTTCATTGCACAAAGTAATAACCTCAACCAAATTCCAAAGACTGGTGACATCCAGTGGAAGCGGTAGGACCTGAAAACAAGTGCCTAAGAAATATTGTTTCCCAATGAGATCTCACTGAACAGACAGAGACCTAAAAAACAAAATCTGAACGGTTAGTGGGTTTTGCCTGCTACATAAGTTCTGTTATACTCACAGACATGATTCAAACAGTTTTAGACACTTCCGAGCGTTTCCTATCCAAATCTACTAATAATATGCATATATTATATTCTTTGCATGAGTAGCAGGAAGTTGAAATTGGGCACACTATTTATCCAAATTGAAAATTCTGCCCCCAAAACCTTAAGTTAATGCATGGTAGGAATAATTTAACAACAGACAGTGTGTGTGAACCTCAAAACCCTCCCTAAACGGGAAGAAAAAGCAACAAAGGCGTGCAATGCAACAGTGAGTTTTAACACTTCTATCTGAGACCGAGCCATAAACCCGGGTGCGGGCGGCAGGAGTGCTGAGAGTGCATGTTGTGTTAGTGTGGACAGAGAGATAACAGCTCAGGTGAGATTCTTGTGTACGTGGGAGAAACTGATGTATATTTTAGGATATTGAAATTGGGACATTATCAAGGGCCATCAAATGGGACAGGCAAGAGTTACATGAGCCGCTGGGAAGATGAACTGTAAACACTATCTGAAAAAGACCGAGAGAGCCGGGGGGGGGGGGGTTGATCTACACACTATGAACAATTTGGACTAAGTATGCATTGAGATACTGATCTTCCATTACCAGGCCACTTGTGACAGGAAACCAGGGACAAATCGGGGCTGTAATGAGAAGAGTTATTACCGGCAATAAAAAGTTCAGTTTATAAATGTACCTTCTAACAGGGATGATGTGTTCTCAATGGGATTGAGATCTGGGCTCTTCGCTGGGCATGGCAGAACACTGACAGTCATGTCTTGCAGGAAATCACGCAGAGAACGAGCAGTATGGCTGGTGGCATTGTCATGCTGGAGGGTCATGTCAGAATGAGCCTGAAGGAAGGGTGCCACATGAGGGAGGAGGATGTCTTCACTGTAACGCACAGCGTTGAGATTGCCTGCAATGACAACATGCTCAGTCCGATGATGCTGTGACACACCACCCCAGATCATGACGGACCCTCCACCTCCAAATAGATCCCACTCTAGAGTACAGGTCTCGGTGTAACGCTTATTCCTTCGACGCAAATCCGACCATCACCCCTGGTGAGACAAAACCGCGACACTTCAGTGAAGAGCACTTTTTGCTAGTCCTGTCTGGTCCAGTGACAGTGGGTTTGTGCCCATAGGCGACTTTGTTGCCCGTGATGTCTGGTGAGGACCTGCCTTACAACAGGCCTACAAGCCCTCAGTCCAGCCTCTCTCAGCCTATTGCAGGCTGTCTGAGCACTGATGGGGGGATTGTGCTTTCCTGGTGTAACTCGGGCAGTTGTTGTTGCCATCCTGTACCTGTGATTTTTGGATGTACTGATCCTGTGCAGGTGTTGTTACACGTGGTCTGCCACTGCGAGGACGATCAGCTGTCCGTCCTGTCTCCCTGCAGTCCTCATGCCTCCTTGCAGCATGCCTCAGGCACGTTCACACAGATGAGCAGGGACCCTGGGCATCTTTCTTGGTGTTTTTCAGAGTCAGTAGAAGGGCCTCTTAGTGTCCTAAGTTTTCATAACTGTGACCTTAATTGCCTACCGTCTTTAAGCTGTTAGTGTCTTAAAGATCGTTCCACAGGTGCATGTTCATAAATTGTTTCTGGTTCATTGAACAAGCATGGGAAACACTGTTTAAACCCTTTACAATGAAGATCTGTGAAGTTATTTGGATTTTTATGAATGTTCCTTGAAAGACAGGGTCCTGAAAAAAGGACGTTTCGTTTTTTGCTGAGCACCTGCCCAGATGAAATTACTCCAAAGTCTCGGCCCAATTTGCAAGAGACAGAATGGGAATCGGGACAAGTCTTGTATGTAGACGACTCTACCTACATAACCATAGAAGGGAAGAGAGTAACTGGGTATACTGTGTGTGATAACAGGGTAGTGAAGTATAGTGAAGGCTGGCCCACTGCCAGCCTCTGTCTCATCCCAGGGGGCAGAGATATATATTTTAACTGAGGCTTGTAGGTTGTCGGAAGGGAAGAATGTTACAATATACACAGATTCTCGAAAAGCATTTTGGGTAGTTCATGATTTCTGTACACTGGGGTCACAACGGGGCATGTTAACGGTGACAGGAATACCAACAAAAAATGGCCTTGAGTAAGAAATATTATTAGAAGCATGTAAGTTACCCAATATATTTTTTTAATTAGATTCGATTTTTTTTAAGGGGGTAATCAGCTTTAAGATTTTTTTTAACCTTTAGTTAACTAGGCAAGTCAGTTAAGAACAAATTCTTATTTTCAATGACGGCTTAGGAACAGTGGTTTAACTGCCTTGTTCGGGGGCAGAATGACAGATTTTTAACATGTCAGCTCAAGGACTTGATCTTTCGGTTACTAGTCCAATGCTTTAACCACTAGGCTACCTGCCGCCCCAAAATAGACTGTAGCTTCCATCACCGTAATTGTCTGCATCACTTCCAATCCCCCATACCTTTTTTGCAAAAGTCAAAAGTTTGGACATACATACTAATTTCTACATTGTAGAATAATAGTGAAGACATCAAAACTATGAAAAAACTAATGGAATTATGGAATAAACAAAAAAGTGTTAAACAAATCAAAAAATATTTTAGATTTGAGATTCTTCAAATAGCCACCCTTTGCCTTGATGACAGCTTTGCACACTCTTGGCATTCTCTCAGCCAGCTTGGCATTTGTGCTGACTCTTCCCGCCTATAGGTCACCAGGCTGCTCGTTATGGCGCACACTTTTAAACAACGTTACGCGCACCTGCCTGTCTTCAGACTCACCTGGACTCCATCACCTCCCTGATGACCTTCCCTATATATGTCACTCCCTTTGGTTCCTTCCCCAGGCATGATTGTTTCTTTTCCAGTGTCATGTCTGTGCATTGTTCGTGGTTCTTGTTTTGTATTAAGTTGCGTTTATTTATTAAAATACTACTCACTGAACTTGCTTTCTGACTCTCAGCTCACATTGTTACAGAATAATGAGGAATAATAATAATAATAATAATACATAATAATACATAACATAATAATAATAATACAGAGGAGACTGCTTGAATCAAGCCTTCATGGTTGAATTGCTGCAAAGAAACCACTATAAAAGGACACCAATAAGAAGAAGAGACTTGCTTGGGCCAAGAAACACGAGCAATGGACATTAGACCGGTGAAAATCTTTCCTTTCGTCTGATGAGTCCAATTTTGAGATGTTTGGTTCCAACCTCCATGTCTTTGTGAGACGGGTGAGTTCTGCATGTGTTGTTCCCACCGTGGAACATGGAGGAGGAGGTGTGATGGTGTGTGGGTGCTAGGCTGGTGACACTGTCTGTGATTTATTTTGAATTCAAGGCATACTTAACCAACATGGCTACCATGGCATTCTGCAGCAATACACCATCCCATTTGGCTTGTGCTTAGTGGGAATATCATTTGTTTTTCAACAGGACAATCACCCAACACACCTCCAGGCTGTGTAAGGGCTATTTGACCAAGAAGGAGTGATGGAGTGCTATATCAGATGACCTGGCCTCAATAATCACTCAACCTCAACCCAATTGAGACGGTTCGGGATGAGTGGGACCACAGAGTGAAGGAAAAGCAGCCAACAAGTGCACAGCATGAGGGAACTCCTTCAAGACAGTTGGAAAAGCATTTCAGGTGAAGCTGGTTGAGAGAATGCCAAGACTGTGCAAAGCTGTCATCAAGGCAGAAGGTGGCTACTTTGAAGAATCTAAACTGTATTTTGTTTGTTTAACACTTTTATGCTTACTACATGATTCCATATGTGTTATTTCATAGTTTGATGTCTTCACTATTATTCTACAATGTAGAAAATAGTAAAAAATAAAGAAAAACCCTTGTGAGTAGGTGTGTCCAAACTTTTGACTGGCATCTATCCCAACCATATCTCTCGCCCCCTCCCTCTCCCTTGCTCTCTCTCTGTCAGTAAGCAGACAGAACTATCTGAAAGACTGGAAGGGAACGCAGCTCCAAAGACCATCTTTGCAAGATGAGTGGTCCGCAGAGACCAGAGCACAGCCTGCATGACCTACAAGAGAAGTCCATCATACACACCTACACACACACACCTGGAAAGCCCACAGAGAGCAGTGTGTGTGTGTAACTTTGGATCCTAGGGTCACAAGTTCAAGTCTGCCTCTGGAGCTCCAGCTTCACCTTAGTTTAATTATAATATGCTGAATGACTCTTGCATAAATGGTCGTGCATCATTGTCAACAAACCTAAACATCCTAATATTCTGTCTCCACTTATGTTGTTGATGTTATTCAATATTAGTTTACATTTTATCATCTGCTAATACTCACTCAGTTGTGCATGGTAAAACAAGACATATATGTTGGCTCTTTGTTTGGGACTGGGTCTGGCTTGTACTGTGTATCACTGTCAGGACTTACCAGGGTCAGTGAGGAAATCTCTTTTCCCATAGTCCCGCACCAGCATAGTTGGTGATACAGTGTATTGACTCAGGCAGATGAACCCCTGACTGTCATAACAAAGAGCACTACTGTTGTGTGTGTGTGTTGACCTCTCATTGTCCCCGAACAATCAGTGCCAATGTTCTGGATAAAAGAGCTCTTTTTTTTATTGGGGGTTAAATTAAACAACACAGACAGTTTATATCTCACCCACAGCATTAGATCACAGTAAAAGAAGGCAGAAGGGCATCACCACCAATAACCATAGGCTTTAACCCATAGCCTACAATGGTCGCGCCCCTGCGGAAATCTAATTAAACAGAATACCAAAATCCCCATCAAAATCTAACTCATGCCTCCGCACTGCATATAAAAATAAGTCTTCCCTTTGAATTAGCTCTCTCTCCTTTTACAGAATTGAAGTTGTAAAACTGTAAACCCATTGTATTTCACCATGTTGTATCCACAACAGTAACCCTAAAGCAATGACATCATGCTTCATTGTCCGGACCTGTAACTACAGACAGAGGTACATGATTTGATGATAGACAAAGTGCAGTGTATGAGGTCTTTCAACATATTTGTATGTCACATTTTTTTTACTTTTGCACACCACAGGGGGTTCTTCACAATTTTACAAATGCAGCAGTTGTACAAAAGTATAATTTCGACTTCAGTTTGTGAGGTCATATTGTGTAACATGTCTGTCAAATTTCCTGTCACCCTGAATGTGGCAATTCTTTACATGAGTCATTTCCTTCAAATTTGACTTTTTGTGACACTAATGTTTCAAACTTTAACCCACAGTCTAGTCCGGAGTCTTAGCTGTCGCCAAAGTGGAGATGTAAGGTAAATTTATGCAGTGTTATGGTCAACTCAATTAAAGAAAAGGAAACTTTTATCCATAGCTCCGAATCTCCTCGCTGTGTTACTCTGTCTGTAAACCCAGCTCATTATTTCACCAACAACTCTGAGGTGCTGCTAAAGCTGAATGGGATATACTGCAAGGCTACATCGTGAACTCGCTCTCGCTCGCTCAAATTCAGATTGCTTTATTGGCATGAAATACAATTTGTAGATATTGCCATGGCCATACAGCATTTCGGTAAATGCAATTAGGATAATGAAATACAGTTAATTTCAGTAGTAATAATAATAGTACATGTACATATAATATATACAGGTCCAACACTACTGCTGTTGTATTGCGTCATCTTTGATCGATACATTTAATTAAATAAAATACCATGAGAAAAAGAAAGAATGGCTAATAAACAGAAATGTACATGGATGATGGTTACACTATGTATTACTTGTAAGTTATATTCAATGTAAATACAGGAAATTAATGGTCATGGGATGTCCCTCTCTTGCCTTTGCTCATCGGCTCCACATTAGCCACAAGGCAGGTGGCCCCAAGAAACAAGTCCACTCTTCGGGATCGTCTGCCTGTTACATTGTATCAGAAAGACAAAGTTGTTGCTATCATATACATAACTTAAAAGTATGTCTTATGTCACATGCACTTATCTAAGTATTTTCATAACTTCATTATTTGCATTGTACAAAATACCTTTTTTGACAACACATAACATAACACTGAAACAACACTCAGTAACGGTTGCACAAAAATAACTTGTCAACCTAGAGCAATCACTTAACAATATGTATTAGGGTATTTGCAAATCATGCCTGCAAATATTTGAATATACCCCCACCTCTACATTATTATGTAGCTGGGCTTGGTGTGGGCTTATGTGTGCTGGGCTTGGTGTGGGCTAGTCCGTGTTGAGCTAGCCCGTGTTGGGCTTGGTATGGGCTGGCCCTTGTTGGGCTGGTATCTGCTAGCCTGTGGTGGGCTGATGTAGGCTAGCCCGTGTTGGGCTGGTGTGGGCATGGTGTGGGAAAGCCCATGCTGGGCTAGTCCATATTGGGCTGGTGTTGGCTGGTTGTGAGCTAGCCTATGTCGGGTTGGTGTGGGCTTGGTGTGGGCTAGCCTGTGATGGACTAGACTGTGTTGGACTGATGTGAATTGCTGTGGGCTGGCCCGGTCTGGTCCGGCCTGGGCTGGTTTGGGTTGTGGCGCGGACATGACTGGGTACCCCCTGGGGGGCAGCGTGGAGAAGAAAGAGGCCGGCGGCATGGGCTGTGGGATGGGGAAGAACAACTGACACATAAAACAGGCTTTGTTAGAGCAGAGCAGAAAATACAGCGTAGCCAGTCTGTGCCAGTGTGTGTGTTTGCATATGCAGGGGCAGATTGGTCATCTGGCAATTCTGGCAAATGCCAGATGGGCTGGACAATTTTAAAGACAAGGAAAATGGTGACATGGCCGGCGGCTAGGGTGACCACAGTCCTGCATCTTGCCCATTTGTCCTGCGTCCCGTAATGACACAATCATGTCCCACATTTTTTCAACAAATTCAAGAACCAATCATTTTGAAAAAAGGTTGATTTGTCCCTTTATATTATTATTATATTATTATATTAGTCAGACATTCCAGCCTGTCTCTTGCAGTCATGTTGTGCTTATGAAAACATATATATCATAAGGATCTGGTAGCCTAAGCCTACTGGTGATTGTTAAACACTTCTCCAATCGTTATTGAGATCTAGATATTCTGCACAGCGCAAGACGAGACATAGGCCTATCTTCAACAATTCATATTTCTCAATCTCTTCGGCCTAAATTACAGTTAAACTTGAAGAGGAAAGTAGGCTTAACTACTTACAAAAAGTGTGCTTCTGATGAAGAGCTGAAAATATACTGATCAAAAATATAAACACAACATGTAAAGTGTTGGTCCCATGTTTCATGAGCTGAAACAAAAGATCCCAGAATTTTTCCAAAGACACAAAAAGCTTATTTCTCAAAATTGTTGTGCACAAATGTTTTTACATCCCATTTCTCCTTTACCAAGATAATCCATCCACCTGACAGGTGTGGCATATTAAGAAGCTGATTAAAGAGCATGATCATTACATAGGTGCACCGTGTGCTGGGGACAATAAAATGTGCAGTTCTGTCACACAACACAATGCCACAGATGTCTCAAGGTTTGAGGGAGTGTGTAGTTGGCATACTAACTGCAGGAAAATCCACCAAAGCTGTTGCCAGAGAATGTAATGTTTATTTCTCTACCATAAACCGCCTCCAACAGCGTTTTAGAGAATTTGGAAGTACAGTACCAGTCAAAAGTTTGGACACACCTACTCTTTCCAAGGTTTTTCTTTAGTTTGACTATTTTCTCAGTGGGTCAGAAGTTTACATACACTCAATTAGTATTTGGCAGCATTTCCTTTACATTGTTAAACGCGGGTCAAATGGTTCAGGTAGACTGCCACAAGTTCCCACAATAAGTTGGGTGAATTTTGACCCATTCCTCCTGACAGGTGGTGTAACTGAGTCAGGTTTGTAGGCCTCCTTGCCCGCACACGCTATTTCAGTTCTGCCGATTGAGGTCAGGGCTTTGTAATGGCCACTCCAATACCATGAATTGTTGTCCTTAAGCCATTTTGCCACAACTTTGGAAGTATGCTTGGGGTCATTGTCCATTTGCAAGACCCATTTGCAACCAAGTTTTAACTTCATGACTGATGTCTTGAGATGCTGCTTCAATATATCCACATAATTGTCCCCCCTCATGATGCCATCTATTTTGTGAAGTGCACCAGTCCCTCCTGCAGCAAAGCACCCCCACAACATGATGCTGCCACCCCTGTGCTTCATGGTTGGGATGGTGTTCTTCAGCTTGCAAGCATCCCCCTTTTTTCCTCCAAACATAACGATGGTCATTACGGCCAAACAGTTATATTTTTGTTTCATCAGACCAGAGAACATTTCTCCAAAAAGTATGATCTTTGTCCCCATGTGCAGTTGCAAACCGTAGTCTGGCCTTTTTATTCCTGTTTTGGAGCACACATAACACTTTCAGGTTATGTTGATATATGACTAGTTTAACTGTGGATATAGATACTTTTTTATTACCTGTACCTCTGTTTGTACAGGTGAACATGATACATTCAGGTGCTTGGAAATTGCTCCCAAAGATGAACCTTTGTTTAACTAGGCAAGTCAATTAAGAACACATTCTTATTTTCAATGACAGCCTAAGAACAGTGGGTTAACTGCCTTGTTCAGGGGCAGAACAACAGGTTTTTACCTTGTCATCTCGGGGATTTGATCTTGCAACCTTTCGGATACTAGTCCAACGCTCTAACCACTAGGCTACCTGCCGCCCCAAAATAGACTGTAGCTTCCATCAATGTAATTGTCTGCATCACTTCCAATCCCCCATACAGTAAAGTGCATTAACCTCATGATTCCTGTAATGAAAGTATCCAACCCTAAAATGTCTGAGGATCCCAGACGCCATTTCCGGTCACAACTTGCAGACTTGTTTACGTGTTGCTGTGCGTTTTGACAACTTTACGTTTTTAACTTTTTAATTACCGTTAATATTTTAGTTTTTTTCCCTCAACTTTTTCACTCCGGACGCTTTATCTGGACGTGGTTCGTCAGGACCTCCAACAGCCGAAGCTAAGTAGTAACATTAACATGATGCCTTCTAATTGCAGTCGCTGTACTCATAATATACAGGAGAACGATCGCCTTACGGCGAGGATAGCTGTGCTGCAAGCCCAGCTTCAGACGCAATCGTTAGGCAAGGGTAATTTCAGTGTAGGAAAAGATGAAACGGCGTCTGTGCCACCAGTAAGTACAGATAGTAACGTTAGTATAAATCCCCTCGCACGGTCCCCGCAGCCGGACAACTTTCTCACGGTTTCTGGAAGGAAATGCTGTAGGAATGCTCAACCGGTGTCGCTCATTCAGCCGACAGAAACTTTCAACCGGTTTTCCCCATTAAGCAGCGACTCGGAGTCAGAGGCCGAGCCTTCTCTTGTCTCTACTCCTCCCGTTACGGGGTCTGAGACGCCGAAGCTTCCCACCATTAGCTCTGACAAATTGAAAACTCTAGTCATTGGCGACTCCATTACCGGCAGTATTAGACTTAAAACAAATCATCCAGCGATCATACACTGTTTACCAGGGGGCAGGGCTACCGACGTTAAGGCTAATCTGAAGATGGTGCTGGCTAAAGCTGGCGAGTGTAGAGAGTATAGAGATATTGTTATCCATGTCGGCACCAACGATGTTAGGATGAAACAGTTAGAGATCATGATTATTAGAAAGCAAATTACGGACTCTTCTTTAAATCTGCGTCTTCCTTCAAAGCTCAGTTGTCCTGAGTCTGCACAACTCTGCCAGGACCTAGGATCAAGAGAGATGCTCAAGTGTTTTAGTACCTTATCTCTTGACACAATGATGAAAATAATCATGGCCTCTAAACCTTCAAGCTGCATACTGGACCCTATTCCAACTAAACTACTGAAAGAGCTGCTTCCTGTGCTTGGCCCTCCTATGTTGAACATAATAAACGGCTCTCTATCCAACGGATGTGTACCAAACTCGCTAAAAGTGGCAGTAATAAAGCCTCTCTTGAAAAAGCCAAACCTTGACCCAGAAAAAATAAAAAACTATCGGCCTATATCGAATCTCTCAAAAATTTTAGGAAATGCTGTTGCGCAGCAACTCACTGCCTTCCTGAAGACAAACAATGGATACGAAATGCTTCAGTCTGGTTTTAGACCCCATCATAGCACCGAGACTGCACTTGTGAAGGTGGTAAATTACCTTTTAATGGCATCAGACCGAGGCTCTGCATCTGTCCTCATGCTCCCAGACCTTAGTGCTGCTTTTGATACCATCGATCACCACATTCTTTTGGAGAGATTGGAAACCCAAATTGGTCTACACAGACAAGTTCTGGCCTGGTTTAGATGTTATCTGTCGAAAAGATATCGGTTTGTCCTCTGACAAATCAACTGTTTTAGGACCACTATTGTTTTCACTATATATTTTACCTCTTGGGGATGTAATTCGAAAACATAATGTTAACTTTCACTGCTATGCGGATGACACACAGCTGTACATTTCAATGAAACATGGTGAAGCCCCAAAATTGCCGTCGCTAGAAGCATGTGTTTCAGACATAAGGAAGTGGATGGCTGCAAACTTTCTACTTTTAAACTCGGACAAAACAGAGATGCTTGTTCTAGGTCCCAAGAAACAAAGAGATCTTCTGTTGAATCTGACAATTAATCTTAATGGTTGTACAGTCGTCTCAAATAAAACTGTGAAGGACCTCGGAGTTACTCTGGACCCTGATCTCTCTTTTGAAGAACATATCAAGACCATTTCAAGGACAGCTTTTTTCCATCTACGTAACATTGCAAAAATCAGAAACTTTCTGTCCAAAAATGATGCAGAAAAATGAATCCATGCTTTTGTCACTTCTAGGTTAGACTACTGCAATGCTCTACTTTCCGGCTACCCGGATAAAGCACTAAATTAACTTCAGTTAGTGCTAAATACGGCTGCTAGAATCCTGACTAGAACCCAAAAATTGTATCATATTACTCCAGTGCTAGTCTCCCTACACTGGCTTCCTGTCAAGGCAAGGACTGATTTCAAGGTTTTACTGCTAACCTACAAAGCATTACATGGGCTTGCTCCTACCTATCTCTCTGATTTGGTCCTGCCGTACATACCTACACGTACGCTACGGTCACAAGACGCAGGCCTCCTAATTGTCCCTAGAATTTCTAAGCAAACAGCTGGAGGCAGGGCTTTCTCCTATAGAGCTCCATTTTTATGGAATGGTCTGCCTACCCATGTAAGAGACGCAAACTCGGTCTCAACCTTTAAGTCTTTACTGAAGACTCATCTCTTCAGTGGGTCTGGCCCAGGAGTGGGAAGGTGAACGGAAAGGCTCTGGAGCAACGAACCGCCCTTGCTGTCTCTGCCTGGCCGGTCCCCCTCTTTCCACTGGGATTCTCTGCCTCTAACCCTATTACAGAGGCTGAGTCACTGGCTTACTGGGGCTCTTTCATACCGTCCCTAGGAGGGGTGCGTCACTTGAATGGGTGGAGTCACTGATGTGATCTTCCTTTCTGGGTTGGCGCCCCCCCTTGGGTTGTGCCGTGGCGGAGATCTTTGTGGGCTATACTCGGCCTTGTCTCAGGATGGTAAGTTGGTGGTTGAAGATATCCATCTAGTGGTGTGGGGGCTTTGCTTTGGCAAAGTGGGTGGGGTTATATCCTTCCTGTTTGGCCCTGTCCGGGGGTGTCCTCGGATGGGGCCACAGTGTCTCCTGACCCCTCCTGTCTCAGCCTCCAGTATTTATGCTGCAGTAGTTTGTGTCGGGGGGCTAGGGTCAGTTTGTTATATCTGGAGTACTTCTCCTGTCCTATTCAATGTCCTACGTGCATTTAAGTGTGCTCTCTCTAATTCTCTCTTTATTTATCTCTTTCGGAGGACCTGAGCTCTAGGACCATGCCTCAGGACTACCTGACATGATGACTCCTTGCTGTCCCCAGTCCACCTGGCTGTGCTGCTGCTCCAGTTTCAACTGTTCTGCCTTATTATTATTGGACCATGCTGGTCATTTATGAACATTTGAACATCTTGGCCATGTTCTGTTATAATCTCCACCCGGCACAGCCAGAAGAGGACTGGCCACCCCACATAGCCTGGTTCCTCTCTAGGTTTTGGACTTTCTAGGGAGTTTTTCCTAGCCACCGTGCTTCTACACATGCATTGCTTGCTGTTTGGGATTTTATGCTGGGTTTCTGTACAGCACTTTGAGATATCAGCTGATGTACCAAGTGCTATATAAAATAAATTTGAATTGAATTGAATTGAAAGTGTCTGCCCCTTCCCCTGTGCTTTGATGAGCCACTCTCCTTTCCCACCATGAGCCCGAGAGAAAAATGTGCTCTGATCGTATAACATTTCTGATCGTAATAACACAATAACGTTCCAAAATACAACTTTCGAAGCTTAGTCCCCTTGTCCCAATCAAAGAGTGGAGGGTATCAGCTGTCTAAGTATTTTTATTTCTCAACGCTCAGTACTCAGCTCAATAGCAACTATTTTACTGCCTAGATATTTGATATGGCTTTGATATACTGTATGGAGTGGCATGCACATGAATTGCGCAACGGCCATTGACAGGGCAACGGTATCGTGGGCAGTAGCCTACAACTGCAACGTTTTTCAAGGACATAAAAAATACTGTTGGATGAATACATGGCTACTAGCAGTGGTTATTGTACTTAGAGTTAGTGATCTAGTTAATGTGTTTTGAGTTTCCATTTTCTCAGGTGTTGAATCCCAAATTAATTAGTCTATGATTATATTTAGTGCACATCAAGATGGATATAATGCATCCCTATTGAACAAAAACAAATCAGGAAATTCTGGAATCCTATTTCTAATTGTCAACCCCAAGGTGAGTTGGCGACGCCTGCAGTGATGTGGCTGGAGTGGACAGAATGCCAGGGCCAAATTCTTGTCCCCCCTGCATGTGTGTGTGTGTATGTGTGTGTGTATGTGTGGGGGGTAGTGGTCATGACACAATCACCCCACTACAGACACATCTATAACAACCCATGTTGCCCAATCACTTACAGAGAAAATTACTCCCATTTACTCAGAACTGAGTGAAAAAGTGTATGATGTAGCACTGCACAGTATACATATGTTCCATGTAATTATCATCATTAAAAAGCAAGATCTACATACTGTATGTTTCCAAGTCAGAAACGAATGTAAACTATCCAAATCTTGATAGGTGAACTTAGTACATTTAGATACTTAGCTTTGCATTAATGTTTCATTTCAGCTTCACCTCCAAATGTTCCGGCAAGACCAACTACAGAGCATTACCAGTGGAAGGTAAATGCAAGTAAACGCAGTTTACCCACCTTTTGCCGAAAAATGCATGGGGTTTCATATTCCATTTAGTCTAATCAAGAGCTTTGAAAGGCCTCCGAATGAAGAGGAAGATTAAGTAGAACCATCTGTGTGTCTTTACAAGAGGAATACAGTCAGAGCCCCACAAGGAGGAGAGGAAAGGGGGATGTTTTACAGATCTGACATTTATTCCTCCCAATATAATTTGAATGACAAACAGCAACCCTGGAAAATAGAAAATATGGTGTCAATCAACTGAGCTGGGATCAGGGCCTGTATTCATAAAGTGTCTAAGATTAGGAGTGGTGATCTAGGATCAGGTTCATCCCCACTCTTATGTATTATGATTTATGAGGCAAAATGTATCCTAGATCAGTACTCCTACTCGAAGGCCTTATTAATATGTGCCCTGGGCTTCTGCAAGCATGGAATCAAAGCAACAGGACCACTATGGCCACCAGTGTTGTAGAGTCCGGTCTCGAGACCACTATTGAGTGTGTCAGATACATTTGTACTAGGTCTTTCGTTCTCGGTCTTGTTAGTTAATGGCACCGGAGAGGAAGACTGCTGGCTCTTAATCAACCGTGCTATTTTGTTTGTTTTTTCGCATTGCTTGTAACTCATTTTGTACATAATGTTGCTGCTACCGTCTCTTATGACTGAAAAAAGCTTCTGGACATCAGAACAGCGATTACTCACCTTGAATTTGACAAAAAAAAAAACTTTAAAGAGTCGAACGAGAGGGATATACTCCAGACACCCGAACAGGCCCTCCTACCCGTCATTCCCAGGATAAAAAGACGGAGATTTCACGAAAGTTGATTGGGGTGCCTTGTGAGGATCAGGCGATGAGTGGCTAATCTGCCTTTGCCATCCGTACTATTGGCCAATGTACAATCGCTGGATAATAAATTGGATGAACTAAAAGCATGTACAATATATCCTACCAACTGGACATTAAAAACGGTAATATCTTATGTTTCACAAAGTCGTGGCTGAACGACGACATGAATAACATACAGCTGGCAGGTTATACACTGTATCGGTAGGATAGAACAGCAGCCTCTGGTAAGAAAAGGGGTGGCGGTCTATGTATATTTGTAAACAATAGCTGGTGCACGATATCTAAGGAAGTCTTGAGGTTTTGCTCACCTGAGGTAGAGAATCTCATGATAAACTGTAGACCACACTATCTACCTAGAGAGTTTTCGTAGCTGTCTACATATCACCACAGACCGATGCTGGCACTAAGACCACACTCAATGAGCTGTATACCACCATAAGCAAACAGGAAAATGCTCATCCAGAGGTGGCACTCCTAGTGGCCCGGGGACTTTAATGCAGGGAAACTTAAATCAGTTTAACCAAATGTCTATCATTATGTTAAATGTGCAGCCAGACGGAAAAAACTCTAAAACTCTAACTCTACTCATTACTACACACACAGAGACACTTACAAAGCTCTCCCTCACCCTCCATTTGGCAAATCTGACCATAATTCTATCCTCCTGATTCCTGCTTACAAGCTAAAATTAAAGCAGGAAGCACCAGTGACTCAATCAATACAAAAGTGGTCAGATGAAGCAGATGCTAAGCTACATGACTGTTTTGCTAGCACAGACTGATGGCATTGAGGTGTACACCACATCAGTCACTGGCTTCATCAATAAGTGCATTGATGACGTCGTCCCCACAGGGACTGTACGTACATACCCCAACCAGAAGCCATGGATTACAGACAACATCCGCTCCTTGGCAGCTCTACCCTTTAGCTCAGTGCTGACCTGTTTACACATCGGCTGCGGAGAGCATGATCACGCATTTGTCGGCTGTGCAGAATCAGGAATCTGTCACACACTGAAGGCCTATAGGTTTGCCACAGTGCAAACATGTAAGACATGTAGACCATTAAACAGACTCTAACCTGGAAGTTTATAAGAAATCCCGTTGTGCCCTCTGACGAACCATCAAACAGGAAAAGCATAAATAAAGGGACTAAGATCGAATCGTACTACACCGGCTCCGAAGTTCGTCGGATGTGGCAGAGCTTGCAAACTATTACAGACTACAAAGGGAAGCACAGCCTACGAATGTGTGATCATGCTCGCCCCAGCCGATGTGAGTCAGACCTTTAAATAGGTCAACATTCAAAAGGTCGCAGGGCCAGACCGATTACCAGGACGTGTACTCCGAGCATGCGCTGACCAACAAGCAAGTGTCTTTACTGACATTTTCAACCTCTCCCTGTCTGAGTCTGTAATACCAACATGTTTCAGGCAGACCACCATAGGCTCTGTGCCCAAGAACACTAAGGTAACCTGCCTAAATTACTACCGACCCATGAAGCCATGAAGTGCTTTGAAAGGCTGGTCATGGCTCACATCAACACAATTATCCCAGAAACCCTAGACCCACTCCAATTTGCATACCGCCCCAATAGATCAACAAATGATGCAATCTCTATTGCACTCCCTTTCACATCTGGAAAAAAGGAACGCCTATGTGAGAATGCTATTCCTTGACTACAGCTCAGCGTTCAACACCATAGTGCCCTCAAAGCTCATCACTAAGTTAAGGACCCTGGGACTAAACACCTCCCTCTGCAACTGGACCCTGGACGTCCTAGGTAAGAACACATCCACCACGCTGATCCTCAACACGAGGGCCCCTCAGGGGTGCATGCTCAGACCCCTCCTGTACTCCCTGTTCACTCATGACTGCACGGCCAGGCACGACTCCAACACCATCATTAAGTTTGCCGATAACACAACAGTGGTAGGCCAGATCACCGACATCGACGAGACAGCCTATAGGGAGGAGGTCAGAGACCTGAGCGTGTGGTGCAAGGACAACAACCTCTCCCTCAACTTGAACAAGGCAAAGGAGATGATTGTAGACTACAGGAAAATGAGGACAGAGCACGCCCCCATTCTCATCGACGGGGCTGTAGTGGAGCAGGTTGAGAGCTTCAAGTTCCTTGGTGTCCACATCACCAACAAACTAACATGGTCCAAGCACACCAAGACAGTCGTGAAGAGGGCACGACAAAACCTATTCCCACTCAGGAGACTGAAAAGATTTGGCATGGGTCCTCAGATCCTCAAAAGGTTCTACAGCTGCACCATCAAGATCATTCTGACAGGTTGCATCACTGCGGTATGGCAACTGCTCGGCCTCCGACCGCAAGGCACTACAGAGGGTAATACGTACTGCCCATCACATCACCGGGGCCAAGCTTCCTCCCATCCAGGACCTATATACTAGGCGGTGTCAGAGGAAGGCCTCAAAAATTGACAATGACTCCAGTCACCTAAGTCAAAGACTGTTCTCTCTGCTACCGCATGAAAAGTGCTTAACAGCTTCTACCCCCTTAGCAATAAGACTCCTGAACATCTAGTCAAATGGCTACCACAGACTATTTGCTTTGCCCCCCCCTCCCTTTTACGCTGCTGCTACTCTCTGTTATTATCTATGCATAGTCACTTTAATAACTCTACCTACATGTACATATTACCTCAATTACCTCGACAAACCGGTGCCCACGCACATTGAATCTGTACCGGTACCCCTTGTATATAGCCTCGCTATTGTTATTTTACTCCTACTC
This sequence comes from Oncorhynchus clarkii lewisi, assembly GCF_045791955.1. Classification (NCBI taxonomy): domain Eukaryota; kingdom Metazoa; phylum Chordata; class Actinopteri; order Salmoniformes; family Salmonidae; genus Oncorhynchus; species Oncorhynchus clarkii. Next base: position 51,377,359 of record NC_092156.1, read on the forward strand.
TTTAAATATTTGTTACTTTTATTTCGTACTTTTTTAGGTATTTTTCTTATAACTGCATTGTTGGTTAAGACTTCTTAAGGTATAGGGGGCAGTATTTTCACTTCATTTCAACTTCCTGCTACTCATGCCAATAATATAATACATGCATATTATTAGTAGATTTGGATAGAAAACACACTTAAGTTTCTAAAACTGTTTGAATCATGTCTGTGAGTATAACAGAATTTATGTAGCAGGCAAAACCCTGAGGACTAATCGTTCAGATTATTGTTTTTGAGGTCTCTGTCTATTCAGTGATATCTCAATGGGAAAATATATTTCTTAGGAACTTGTTTTCAGTTCCTACTGCTTCCACTGGATGTCACCAGTCTTTGGAATTTGGTTGAGGTTATTTCTTTGTGCAATGAAGAAGTACGGCCATCTAGGAACTGCGTAACACTGTTGAGAGTTAAGCAAGACTTGAAAAGTAGCTTAGTTTGTTCTTCCTGTATTGAACACAGATAGACCCGTCTTCAATTTGATCGATTATTAACATTTAAAAATACCTAAAGTTGTATTACAAAAGTAGTTTGAAATGTTTTGGTAAAGTTTACAGGCAACTTTTGAAATATTTTGTAGTGACGTTGCAGAATTTGGAAGCTGTTTTTTTCTGGATCAAACGCGCCAAATACATGGACATTTTGAATATATATGGACGGAATTAATCGAACAAAAGTACCAATTGTGATGTTTATGGGACATATTGGAGTGCCAACAAAAGAAGCTCGTCAAAGGTAAGGCATGTTTTATATTTTATTTCTGTGTTTTGTGAAGCGCCTGCAGGGTTGAAATATGCTACCCTCTTTGTTTACTGTTGTGCTATCATCAGATAATAGCTTCTTATGCTTTTTGTTGTTGTTAGTGAGCCAGTCACTAACAGACCCAACCAATGAGATTGATGTCGTTTAAGCATTGTTGTGGACTTAGATCATCAATGTTTGTATTTTTTCTATAAAAAAGGTGTGATTATGAGAGTGAAAATCTGGGCAGGCCATTTGGGAACCTTTTGGCAAAATTAGAGTATACCCACTTCTCCAGGCACCACTACACCACTGCATAGGGCTGATGGAAAGAAAACAGTCAGGTACAGCATGATGTTAAAGGATGAACTCGGTCATAGTAAGCCAGTAGGTCCCAATGATAAGGATACACAAGCACAACCATTAAGCATTTCACAATTGAAATGTACAACTATTACTTCCCTTTGCAAAAACATTTAACGTTCAGCACACAAAGTAACCAGTGACCTAAAGTTTAAAGTGGAACTGACAGTGTTTTAGCTGCTTTGTAGATATGATTCATGATTAATATAATTCACCATTACATTTCTTGGTAGTTAAAAAAATATTGCTATCAGGTTGTAAATCACAGATGGCCTGGTAAATTGTTTGATGCCTCCATTCGGGATGCACTGTTTCAGTTTCAATGACTCGATATTCTAGACATAAATGGATGAATGTAATTTAAGCTGGGAATGTCAATACAATCAAACTAGCAAGGGCAATGATCACAAGTCAGTCAAAGCGTGGCTAATAGGCTAGCGTATTGATTTGTGTAGCAAGCAAAAAACACGGAGCCTAACGTTAGATAGATAGCTAGCTAGCTGATAGGAGGATGTCATGCCATGCCATTGGAAGAGTGGGAGAGTGACTGACTTTTTCCCCTCATATAGTTTTTTGGTGGCTATACACAGCAAGCGATGCAGGTGTCATTTGGTTAGCTAGCAAGAACTTGAAGGAATGTTAGCATATCTACTGTGTTTGCAAATTCACTCTGGCTGTCTACTACGACTTCAGAGCGCTCTCATCTGAGTGTGCCAGAGCGCAGAACAACTGATGAATTTACGAAAGCGCAACCCCCATTGAAATTGACTGGTGTCAGTAAATGTAAGCTAAAAAAGTAATATTTAGTCAGGAATGCTCTAGATAACATGTAAACAGCCTAACCAGCTCTGCTATGGTGAGTAAAATGGTCAGAGTGAGGTTATCTCTTATTTGTGTCTGGCAGTAGCTAGCTAGCAAGCTAGCCAACTTTATCCAGTTGGCTTGGCTACATGTTTGGGGCAAGCATGCATTGGCAGGGAAGCTGCAGAAGGATGAGAAGGCTACAATTCCCCATAGTTTATCAATGCAATTTTGACGGCCAACTAGCTGAAAAGGTTTGAGGGTTTATCTAATGTGTCTTTGTTAGATTTTAGCTAATCTTGCTCTGGCTAGCACTAGTTGTTGATCTTGTTTTTGTTAATTTGCATAACTGAGGGAGCGAGAGCTTACCTTTTCATGGTTGTTTGATCAATAGGACTGTAAAGTTCCCAAATGTAAGAGGAGTCCCATGGCGTTTACATATTGCAGAAATCCATTTGTGTATTTTGTGGCTTTTGGCGAGAAACTACCTAAATACAGGTGTGCCAATCTTGTAGCGTCATACCCAAGAAGACTCGAGGCTGTAATCGCTGGCCACGGTGCTGAGTAAAGGTTCTGAATACATATGTAAATATATGTGTGCAAAAAAAATTTAACCTGTTTTTGCTTTGTCATTATGGATAATTGTGTGTAGATTGACAAGGATATTTTTTTCGAATAAGACTAACGTAACTAAATGTGGAAAAAGTCAAGGGGTCTGAATACTTTAGGTCCTGGACAAGACAGAAGTTTTAATTTGGTTTTGTTTACTGCAGGGTCTATTATTTCTAGAAACGTATGGACGCTTTCCCACTCTATATTGCTATAGATTTTTTTTTTTACAAATGCCTTAGTATGTAATTCCTAAACATTCTAAGAATTTATGAAAATGTGATATTCTTTTTAAAAAGTGTGATATTCTGCCTGGGTGTAAATTAAAAGACTTTAACATGATTTCATGTGGCAAAAATGCTGTCAGTTCCACTTTAAATGCACCAATATTTCACACACATCAGTTATTTTCAAAGAGATGGCTAACAACAGCAAGCACAATGCAATAAAAAACAGTTCCACTCACCAGATTATGATCATTTGAAACTTAGCTTCTTGTTCAAAGCAATTCTTGAAAAGTGAGAAGCTGACAAATTAGCAACAGCATCCTTGTTATGGGTGTAAGATTTGTTAGCACCTGCTGGATCCAGCGGCTGCAAACTAGCTGACAACAAAAGCTAGCTAGCTAGACCGTGGGTAAATTACTGCTTGCTTACTGCTTCCCATTCAGTCAAAATGTCATTAGTTGATTCAACTGTCACTCAAAAAAATTCTCAACTAATACAGTGGAATGGCAGATGCCTTTATCTAGCTTCTGATTACGTAGCTAATGGCTGATTTAGTTAGCTAGATTTATCTCCCCCGAGACCAGTGTTAACCCTTTCCAACAAAATCTGAAGAGATTAAATCAGAACATCATTGAAAATAATAATAATATACTCATGGTTATTGTTATATTATAAGCATTATTTTATAAATCCTTAGCCCTTCTCTGAAGGTGTAAAATGCCCATTGTTCCCCACTGTGTTTGGGTTAGAAATCATTTGTAGAGTGGCTCCGTTTTCCCTCTGCATGCATTTTTTTGCTATTCTGAATGTCTACAGAATTTGTTCTGAAATATGAACAGAAATACTGGACCTTTTTAACTCTTATTATGATGGTGATTTGACAAAATTACTATCATGGTCTTGAATTGGATTCGCATGTCTCTGGTTTTGGTCTTGACTCGGTCTCGGACCCCTTGTCCCCCTCCCAGTCTCGGTCTTAATTCAGTCTCGCCCCTCCCTCCGGTCTGGGTCTTGACACGGATTAGATTTGCTCCGGTCTTGGTCTTGAATCATTCTCGCCTTAGGTGGTCTCGAACACAACACTGATGGCCACACACATAACCCTTACTGAGGGTTTGGGGTGTTCCCATCCAGTTCTTCATTTGAGTCCTGTGTTTAATCCCAAGCCAGGATTAGCTTAATTTACTTGCCGCCTAGGATTTGCTAGAATGTGTCCAATATTATGGAAGTTGACCAGAGCATGACAGCGATTGGCCCTCTCCAACGTAAATACAGCCTGCATTTCATTTTCTTTCTAGGCTTAACGTTCACTGAGCAGAGAAGGAGAGAGAGAGAGATATGAGTAGAAAGAGAGAGAGAGAGAGAGAGAGAGTTGGAGTGTCAAAAATGAAAAAGTAAGAACAGTGAAAGAACGTTGCATTATGAGCAGAAACTTTCAGGCTTAATTGTGTAAGTGATGACTGAGAGACTAACTTTGCCTATAAGAGCAACAATATTGGGAATAGGAAACTATGCCTATGTGCCTATGCGTATCCATGTGCGCCTGTTTGTGTATGTGTTTCTTTCTTTGTCCAGTATAGTATGTATGCTATAGATGAGGATCAGGAGTAGAGAGAGAGAGAAGAGTCCTGCAGCAGGTCTGTGGTTAGTGTGTGTTTGGGAACCTGCCACGTCAATCTGGCCCTTGCTGCCAGTCCACAGAGAGACTGGCTTCATTACTCAACAGGCAAAACATCTTGAAGGGAGAAGTGAGTGAGAGGATGAAGTCATATGGTTATGCTATAAATCTACCAAACTAGAGCGCTCAGCAGGAGAAAACCCCCACTCAGACTCATGCATGGCCAGAACATTAGGGGGATTCCTATCTGGTTTAGATGATGATCGCTAGCTACAAGACTGTACAACAAAGAAAAAAAACTGTGCATAGCAGTGTCTAGATCCAGGTGCAGTTTTTTGAATACTTAACAATATCTATTCCATTACAACTGTAGGGACAGGAGTTTTTCCGCCTGATCTAGTTATGTGGTCAGTAACAGGGAAAAAACTCCTGGTCCTAATTATGAGGTAATTTTATGGCAGAGTCTGAAGTACAATAATGCACAATTTTAATTCCACAACCACTGTAGTTTTTTTATAACCAATGCGAAGAATGTCTCAGCTCTTATCCCACTGATCTGTTGAAGCCAGGATGATTAATCTTCAGTTCTAATTATAGGAGTTGTTAATAAGTAGTCTGTAATTTACCATGAGAAAACAAACACATAACCAGCCCTAGTCAAAATTAGTACACTATATAGGGCATAGGATGCCATTTGGGAGGCAGACCATATTTCCAAGAACGTACAGAGGTTTAATCAAGGCCATGATCAGACTAATCCAAACCTGCTGTAGGCCTCAAACCAACGCCCTTCAACAGAATAGCCTGCCCTGGAAAATACATCACCCATAATCCTACAGTAAAACAGAGCCACTCAGGTCATGTAGAGCTTGTAACACAGAAAAAAAGAGTGTGTGTCTGTGTGTGTGTGTGCCTTTTTTCTACCTGACATACCTATAGCAAGTAACTCCTCACTGCTGTATAAGTGCCACAATGAGTAATTACAATACTGCTTATACTATACTTACAATAATAAAAACACTAATAAGAAGTATGTAACTGCCTAAACTGCCTCGTGTCAAATAGCAGTGTTTGTTTATTTCTTACAAGTTTCCTTTACTACTCGTGGTTTCCGTTAAGTCATGCTTAGCTCATGACATCAATTATAGGCTCTATGACAGTGAATAGGACTAAGCTAAGAGAATATGGCCCTTTCCATTTTGTCAGTATCAGTGACAGCAAATATATGTAATGCTCCATGGATGCATTACTAGGCCTATATCTGAACCTGTTAATTCTCTGTCACTTTCCCTGAAGTTCAGGTCATGATGGTATCCCACCACTAGCGGTGGTTTCGATTAAATCTGCATGTGAGGATGAACTTAAGGCCAACCACACTCAACCATAACACACAATGGCTGTAGACCAGCCAGACCGTGCACAGGGTGACACTGAGCATCCCCTGATTCAAACAATTATCATACCATCACATGAACACACAAACTAATTTTATCCGAATTTCCAGACTTTGCTATTCAACACAATATTAAGTTTCAACAACATCATCCAGGGACTTGCCTGGGTATGATCGAGTATGGATAACCAGCCAAAACAACAATAGAAACAAACAAATAAATTAGTACAAATAAGTCATTGTGAGATTTCTTAGGGAAAAACTGAAATTGAATTATGAATATTTCCAACAACTTCAAAGCACAGATCGAGGAGTTGTATTTCAAGCCATTGGTTTTCCTAAATACCAGTGGTGCTAAAAACAATTAGGAAATCCCTTCTTTGAACGATGATTTGAAATTCAAAACAGGAACAAAATGTACAATAAGCAATGTTGTTAATCATGTGAATGGATTGGAGGGGATACAACCATGTTCAAGGTTTCCTTAGGTCTCTCATGTCCAGCCAACACAACTAGCCAGACCTCAGATTTACATCCCATTTAGTGTGTGTCCCAAATGGCAGCCTGTTCCCTGTATATAACAAGTAGTGAACTTTATAAGGATTAGGGTGCCATTTGGGATGCACTCTTAGTCATTTTGTGGCGCTATGAGCATTGCATGCAAGCTCCAGGCGATACAAAATGTAAATAAGTCATAAGATTTTTTTGTTTTTCAAAGTCTTTAAAAGTGGTTTGGTTAGAGACGGAGCAATAACAGTTGCATGACTACAGCTTAATTTGACCGATGCAAATGGCTTCCCTCTGGTTGCACCCCAAATGGCACTCTGTTTCCTTATAGTGTTATACTTTTGAACAGGACCCGCCATGGCCTTGGGCAAAAGTAGTGTACTACATAGGGAATAGGGTGCCATTTGAGATGCACTCTCTGTCTCCTGGATGTTTACTTCACAATGACTTGGTTCTCATGTTTTCTCACAAGATTCACTGTCAAACAACTCCTTCAATCAAAATGCCTTAATGTTTATTTTCTTAAATAACATAATTAAAGGGCTAATAATTATTAATAAATGCTAAATAAATCTACTGTAAGCTGAATCAATAATAATCACGACTGTGCGTGTCATTTTTGCCTCCACTGCATCTGTTCTGTATGATATAAAACCTTGAATTACTACCTTTTATTAAGGAATAGCAATGAAGACTCTGTTTCTTGACCAGGATACTGATTCTAAAGACAGACTGGGAGAGACCGGGTCCAAAAATAAAAAATACTACCAGGTTTATTTTATTGCTTCAAAGGCCTTCTCTAAACATGAGATCAGATTGTTTGTGCTAAAACAAACCTACCAATATCCTCACAACTCTTTCATCATTCAAAGACTCTCAGACATTACACAATTACTATTGAGTAGGAGAGTGACGTACCTATGTAACAAAATGTGCTTTGATTTTCTTATCTTGAAAATAGTCTATGGGCTACAGCCACAACAATAATTAATATTTGTAAAGCACTTTTCATTATACAGAATAATCTCAAAGTGCATAAAATAAAAACCAAATAGAAAAAAAGATGTACACAACTAAACAGGGCAACTTACATAAAGAACACAGATGACGCTACTGTACAAAAGACAATGACACCAAGGAGCACAGCACCCTGTGGTAGCCTAGTGGTTAGAGCATTGGAGTAACCGCACTGGAGTAACCAAAAGGTTGCAAGATAGAATCCCCGAGCTGACAAGGTAAAAATGTCGTTCTGCCCCTGAACAAGGCAATTAACCCACTGTTCTAAGGCAGTTATTGATAAGAATTGTTTCTTAACTTGCCTCGTAAAATATCAACAGAAAGCCAGTCTAAAGAGAAAGTTATGTTTTAAAGGAGCCCAGACTGTGTGGTGCCTTCAAATCAAATTTTATTTGTCACATGCTTAGTAAACAGATGTGGACTAACAGTGAAATTCTAACTTACAGGCCCTTCCCAACAGTGCAGAGATATTTCTTTTGGGGAGAAATTATATAAAAGTACAACAGGGCATTCCATAGGCTGGGTGTAACGGCTGTTGGTGGAAGAAGGTGAGGACCAAGGTGCAGCGTGTTACGTGTTCATCTTTTTTATTTGAACTGAACACTGAATAACAAAACAACAAAGAGAATGAACGAAACAGTTCTGTCTGGTGCAGACACAAAACACAAAACAACCCACAAAACCCATGTGGGAAAAAGCTACCTAATTATGGTTCTCAATCAGAGCTGATAGACAGCTGCCTCTGATTGAGAACCACACCCGGCCAAACAAAGAAATACAAAACATAGAAAATGAACATAGAATGCCCACCCTAGTCACACCTAGCCTAACCAGAATAGAGAATAAAAGCCTATATGGCCAGGGCGTGACAGTACCCCCCTCCCCAAAGGTGCGGACTACGGCTGAAAAACCTGACTCTAAAGGGGAGGGTCCAGGTGGGCCGGCGGCGGCTCTGGTGCGGGACGTGGACCCGCTCAACCTACGGCTTGGCCAACTGCACCTTGGTCGACTCTGGCAGCTCCGGACAGGAGACCTGGCTCTGGGAGCAGGCAAAGGATAGACCGAGCGGTGGGGGAGCACTGGAGATCTGGTGCGTAGCCTTGGCACCACTCTTCCAGGCTGAATGCCCAGTCTAGCCCGGCACGTGCGGGGAGCTGGAACAGGACGCACTGGGTTCTCCTGGAAAACTGGGGAAACTGTGCTTAGAGCCAGTGCAGGATATCCTGGCCAGAGGAGACGCACTGGAAGTCTGGAGAGCAGGGCTGGCACCATCCGTCCTGGCTGGATCCTCACACTAGCCCGGCAGATGCGGGGAGCTGGAATGCAGCGCACCGGGCTTAGAACGCGTACTGGAGATCTGTAGCACCAAGCTGGCACAAGACGTGCAGGGCTGGGGAGGCACACAGGAGGCCTGGTGCGTGGGGCTGGCACAGTCTTCACCAGACGGCTAGCACACACCTCAGGACGAGTATGGAGAGCTGACTCAGGTGACATCAAATCCAGGACACGCTCGTGCCTCATGCACCAACACAGCAACTCCCTCATTACTCTCTCCTCCAATCTCCCCATCAACTCCTTCACTGTCTCTGCCTTGCTTCCGTCGCTCACCTCCAATTTCACCCTGACTGGCTCTGGTTCCATCCTTGGCTCCTTAAGCACAGGGAGTTGGCTCAGCTGACTCCTGACTGTACCACACTCCCCTTGTGCCCCCCCCACGGGGGTCTCTCGGGCTTCATTGCCAGCCGTGTTCCCTCGTGTCGCTGGTTCCCTTTTCCTGCTGCCTCCGTTCTCCTGGCTGCCTCCACCTGTTCCCATGGGAGGCGATTCCTTCCAGCCAGGATCTCCTCCCATGTATAGGATCCCTTGCCGTTCAAGATGTCCTCTCATGTCCATTCCTCCTTTTCACCACGCTGCTTGGTCCGTTGGTGGTGGGTAGTTCTGTAACGGCTTTTGGTGGAAGAAGGTGAGGACCAAGGTGCAGCGTGTTACGTGTTCATCTTTTTTTATTTGAACTGAACACTGAATAACAAAACAACAAAGATAATGAACGAAACAGTTCTGTCTGGTGCAGACACAAAACAGAAAACAACTACCCACAAAACCCATGTGGGAAAAAGCTATCAGAGTCAACGATAGACAGCTGCCTCTGATTGAGAACCACACCCGGCCAAAGAATAAAATACAAAACATAGAAAATTAACATAGAATGCCCACCCTAGTCACACCCTGGCCTAACCAAAATAGAGAATAAAAGCCTCTCTATGGCCAGGGCGTGACACTGGGTGCAGTTGATAGGTACAAATGTAGGATCTTAATGATAACCCTGTTGCAGGACAACTTTCCTGCATGCAGGACGTTTAAACGTGTATTGTATTTGACGTATAAAAAGGCTTCTGAACTTTGTAATATCCACTTTGAAATTTCAGACTTGAGATATTCCCTTATGAAAAATGTAGCAACCCCTAAACAAATCTGTTAATTATAATCCACATAATAATTCACATTTCCCGTTGCTGCAGGAATATTTTCCTGCTGTAGCAAACTGGTTGAAACTCCTACAATGGCAGTGCTGACAAAAACAATGGAAGTGAATGAGCACATTTCATGGGATGTATAGCACCTTTTTTGTACTGGATATGTTACAGTGTCCAACTTTTGGAACCCTTTGGTTGATTGATCCAATTATGACAGTGTTTAATTTACTTTGATTGACAGGGCCTTGTCTAGTCCCTCCCCCTATATGATGCAGGAACAGGTGGTACTGAAAGTGGTTTTACCCTCTCTCTTTTTTATTTCCTCAAATCTTTCTCCTCACAAATAGCAATACTCATTTGCCATCGCCTGAGAGACGTGTGGTTGTGAAAACAAACATAGTTTCATATCAAATCAAATGTCACAATTACAGCAGCTGAGGGCTATAATGTTTACATTGCTGCTCCAGTTTCACATGCCTCACCCAGTAGAGAGATGCAATCCAATGGACATGTTGGCTCAATTCTCTTAGTGGCACTTTCTGCTGACTTAGAACGGCAGCTTTTACAAGCACTCTAACTGCTTTCCACAGAAGTCTGTTTTTAGGTTCCCTTAATAAACAACCATGATAAAAAGTTAAATTAAGTGTTTGAGAATATTAGCTGAAAATATTACTTGTGAGAATATTAGTTGGGTAAAGTCAAGATAATTTACCTTGACAATCTGAGGTCGCTCCCTTTTTTCATTTTAGTCCTTTACAATAATGTTTTTTTATGTTCTATTAATTACGGTGTATCTTAGAAGACATTCTTTCACATTATGCAACATCATCTGTTGCACAGACATTAGCCTCCATCTGTATACATTTCATGCCATGATATAAAAAGCTGACGCACAGTCCAGTCCTTTGTGTCCTCGGAAACATTGTTCCTACATGTGGAGCCATATAAATATAATTTCTAGAACGGACATTCCCATTTAAGTCAATGTTCTGTGACGGGTGGACTATATCTATGTGTGGAGCATCTCGTACCAGAGAGGTGAGGCATTATGACAGGGTAGGCAGCCATGACTCAGCCCAGCCGCCATGCAGGCTCTCTCTGACCTCAAAGACACACAAACAAACCAACGCATGAGTTGTTTTACCATATCACAGGAATCTGGAGTAAAAATAAATAAATTAAAAAGATGAACATGCCGCCTTGATAGTCCATTACCACTAACACAAAGTGACACTCCTCAGTTCCTTCCAAAGACGGAGAGCCAAAACATTCAAAAATTGAAACGGAAGAGCAAATTGGAGTAAAATGTTAGCAGGGATGGATTGCCAAACTCAGATTTTAGCATGCTGAGGCCCACCCCACTCCCCTTCCTTGGCTTTCCTTGTTTCAGGAGAACCGACTGACGACATGCAGCAAATCTAACTAATAGGGGCTTTTGGTCCCTGGTGTTTCAAAGTGGTCATGAGACTGTAACCTAGCCATTATCCCAGCCTTCCTCTGCCAAAATATAAATATGAACCATGTTCATTTGTCACTCACTCCTCCCACGCGCTGATGGGAAAGATGTTGCTGTGCAGTCATTAGAGAAGAGAAAACCTCAGGCCAACTGAACTAAAGAGCCAACATCATATGTTATTGGTCTACTATGGGGATAACCCGGGGCCTGAAACAACTGATCTCTCTGACCATGCTGTCTACTGATCCTGGAAACGAATGGTACAGCTGCCCAACTTTGCATGCAGGAATTGAATTGATTGCATATGATAATGTTCATATATACAGTGCATCCGGAAAGTATTTAGACCCCTTGACTTTTTCCACATTTTGTTAGATTACAGCCTTATAAAAAAAGGGAATTATCACATTTACATAAGTATTCAGACCCTTTACTCAGTACTTTGTTGAAGCACCTTTGGCAGCGATTACAGCCTTGAGTCTTGCAGCCTCGAGCCTACAAGTTCTTCTCAAGCTCTGCCAGGTTGGATGGGGTGCGTCGCTGCACAGCTATTTTTTGGGTCTCTCCAGACATGTTCGATCGGGTTCTAGCTCAAGGACATTCAGAGACTTGTCCCAAAGCCACTCCTGCGTTGTCTTGGCTGTGTATTTAGGGTTGTTGTCCTGTTGTAAGGTGAACAATCTCCCCAGTCAGGTCCTGTGCACTCTTGAGCAGGTTTTCATCAAGAATCTCTCTGTACTTTGCTCCGTTTATCTTCCCTTGATACTGACTCCCAGTCCTTGCGGCTGAAAAACATCCCCACAGCATGATGATGCCACCACCATGCTTCACCGTAGGGCTGGTGCCAGGTTTCTTCCAGACGTGATGCTTGGCATTCCATCTTGGTTTCATCAGACCAGAGAATATTGTTTCTCATGGTCTGAGAGTCTTTAGGTAGCTGTTGGCAAGCTCCAAGCAGACTGTCATGGGCCTTTTACTGAGGAGTGGCTTCCATCTGGCCGCTTTACCATAAAAGTCTGATTGGTAGAGTGTTACAGAGATGGTTGTCCTTCTGGAAGGTTCTCCCATCTCCACATCTCCATAGAGCTCTGTCAGAGTGACCATCAGGTTCTTGGTCACCACCCTGACCAAGGCCCTTCTCCCCTGATTGCTCAGTTTGGCCCAGCGGCCAGCTCTAGGAAGAGTCTTGGTGGTTCCAAACCTCTTCCATTTAAGAATCATGGAGGCCACTGTGTTCTTGGGTACCTTCAATGCTACATAATTGTTTTGGTGCCCTTCCCCAGATCAGTGCCTCGACACAATCCTGTCTTGTAGTTCTTGTTTTTTTTTCTGACATGCACTGTCAACTGTGGGAGTTGTAGAAGCATCTCAAGGATGCTAAATGTAAACAGGATGCACCTGAGCTCAATTTCGAGTCTCATAGCAAAGGTTCTGAATACTTATGTAAGTAATGTCTTTCTGTTTTTTGTCCCCCAAAAATATCTAAAAACCTGTTTTCACTTTGTCATTATGGGGGATTGTGTGTGGAATACTGAGGGAAAAAATGTATTTGATCAATTTTAGAATATGGCTGTAACGTAACAAAATGTGGAAAAGTCAAGGGGTCTGCAACATGCAACAATTCCCAAAATGTTACGGAGTTACAGTTACGGAGTTACACTAATGAAATCAGTCAATTTAAATAAATAAATTAGGACCTAATATATGGATTTCACATGACTGGACAGGGGTGCAGCAGCCATAGGCCTCGGAGGGCATAGGCCTACCCACTTGGGAGCCAGGCCCAACCACAGACAAGCCAATTAGAATGAGTTTTCCCCCACAAATTACAGACAGAAATACTCCTCAGCACCCATGAGTGGCCTTTTATTGTCCCCAGCACAAGGTTCACCTGTTTAATGATCATGATTTTTAATGGCATGATCATTACACAGGTGCACCTTGTGCTGGGAACAACTAAAGGCCACTCTAAAATGTGCAGCTTTTTCACACAACAAAATGCCACAGATGTCTCAAGATACAAGTACATCCAACCGGACTCACAACCGCAGACCACCACATCCAGCTTCTTCACCTGCAGGATCATCTGAGACCAGCCACCTGGACAGCTGATGAAACTGTGGGTTTTGCACAGCCAAATAATTTCTGCACAAACTGTAAGAAACCGTCTCTGGGAAGCTCATCTGCATGCTCGTCGTCTTCACCAGGGTCTTGACCTGACTGTGGGCAAATGCGCATCTTCAACGGCCTCTGGTACACTGGAAATTGTGCTCTGTTAAGGATGAATCCTGATTTCAACAGTACCCGGGTAGATGGCAGACAGCGTATATGGCATCTTGTGGGCGTGCGATTTACTTATGTCAACGTTGTGAACAGAGCGCCACATGGTGGCGGTTGGGTTATTGTATGGGCAGGCATAAGATACGGACAACGAACTCAAGTGCATTTTATCAATGACAATTTGAATGCCATGATGAGATCCTAAGGCCCAATGTTGTGCCATTCATCCACCGCCATCACCTCATGTTTCAGCATGACAATGCACGGCCCCATGTCTCTTGGATCTGTACACTATTCCTGGAAGCTGATAATGTCCCAGTTCTTCCATGGCCTACATACTCACCAGACATGTCACCCATTGAGCATGTTTGGGATGCTCTGGATCTACGTATACGTTAACGTGTTGAAGTTCCCGCCAATATTCAGGAACTTCACACAGCCATTTAAGAGAAGTGGGACAACATTCCACAGGTCACAATCAACAGCCTGATAACTCTATGCGAAGGCGGTGTGTAACGCTACATGAGGCAAATTGTGGTCAAATCAGAATCTGACTGGTTTTCTGATCCACACCCCTACCTTTTTTAAGGTATCTTTGACCAACAGATCCATATCTGTATTCCCAGTCATGTGAAATCGATAGATTAGGGCCTAATTTTTTTATTTAAATTGACTGATTTCCTTATATGACCTATAACTCAGTAAAATCTTTGAAATTGTTGCCTTTTGTGTTTAGCTGTTTGTTCAGTGTAAATTTGACAACATGATAATGATGGCAAAGTTGTTTCCTACTAAACATTTGCCTACTTTAGTAATGTCATCTTATTTACAAGCCACTCTATCGTGGCAAAGGAGAAATGCTCACAAACAGGTATGTAAACAAATTTGAAAAATAGTCTATTAAACCCCAAGATAGGTAACTTGTTGGATAGATGTCATCAGGGGTACTCGGTCAGAGAGAAAGCAGACAACAGAGGCAGAGCCAAAGTTAACATGTTGATTAGGGACTTGTGGTTGGACATGGTAAAATTGGATTTGTGTGTGGTTCTGCAACAAAGGAGAGACATTATAAGCAGACTGCACAACATAAAAGGTATGAATTGATCATTTAGCTATTTGATTTGGAATTTTAGGACCCCTTTAGATATTTTTTAAATATATTAAAAAAAATATTTGATGAAATGTTCAGTTTGTCCTTTACTACTATAGCCGATAGAAACACATTAATTAACACACTTATAAATTACAAAAAGACAGTAAAAAAATCTTAATGAATGATGTTTTGAAGTGATATAAAGCTCAGGAAATATTTTTGTGTTTTTGGACACATTTAACCAACAATACAGTTTTAAGAAAATAGAGTTAAGAAAATATTTGCTAATAAACTAAAGTAAAAAAACACATGTACATGTAGGTAGGGGTAAAGTATCTATGCATAGATAATAAACAGCGAGTAGCAGCAGTGTAAAAACAGTCCGGTTGGCCATTTTATTAATTGTTCAGCAGTCTTATGGCTTGGGGGTATTTTAAGCGCTTACCGTGTGGTGGCAGGAGTCATTGACAATATTTGAGGCCTTCCTCTGACACCACCTAGTATATAGGTCCTGGATGGCAGAAAGCTTGCTTACTGGGCTGTAAGCACTACCCTCTGTAGCACCGTACGCTCAGATGCTGCCATACCAGCATCTGAGGGATACATGCCAAATCTGTTCAGTCTCCTTAGGGGGATTAGGCATTATTGTGCCCTGTTCACAACTTACGTTGTGTGTTTGGACCATTTGAAAGGAAACACTTTTAAATGTTGGTGACGTGGACCCCACGGAACATGAAACTCTCGACCCACTCCACTACAGCTCCGTCAATGTGAATTTAATTTTACCTATATTTAACTAGGCAAGTCAGTTAAGAACAAATTCATCATTGACTGCCTGTTCAGGGGCAGAACGACAGATTTGTACCTTGTCAGCTCGGGGGTTTGAACTTGCAAGCTTACTAGTCCAACGCTCTAACCACTAGGCTACCCTGCCGCCCTGAATGGGGGCGTGTACAGTCCTCCTTTTCATGTAGACTACGATCATCTCCTTTGTCTTGCTCACGTTTAAACCTCTTAAGGTTTAGCCCCTTTTTTTACATTTCGCCTAAAATGACTAATCCAAATCTAACTGCCTGTAGCTCAGGCCCTGAATCAAGGATATGCATATTCTTGGTGTCATTTGAAAGGAAACACTTTTAAATTTGTGGAAATGTGAAACACATTATATAGTACAAAGAAAAAAATAACTGTTGTTCTGTTCTGATATTCAGAAGCTCTTTTCGGCCATAAGAGACAAACAATGCAAAAAAACACACAAAATAGCACAATTGGTTAGGAGCCCGTAAAACGGCAGCCACTTGTCTCATGGTCTGACAAATACTGCTGTAACTCAGCCACCTTCCACCGCAGATGCGGGAGGCTGACGCACTGTAGGTAGGTGGGATATGGTGGATTGAGATGCAGCCCACGCAAAAAAACAGATATCTCTAGCTTAAACAGACAGATTTTGATTGGGATATTTCTGTATGTTCCTGCGATTGACACACGGGTGTCTTTTAAGTAAAATATGTGGAAAACAGGACACAAATTTACTCTTAACTTGAAAGACTGGAAATAAACTGAGGAATGGCTTGAAAGTATTAAAATACAAACTAAAGGTGTGAATGAGCTGGCTATTCCTGATAATTAGTGACAAGTATGTGGCATTGAGAGAAAGTCATCAGGTGAAATCAACTTGGTTGGTCAAGTTCATCTCAGTAGAACGCTATTCCACTCTGAGGGCTTTTGTACAGCCATCAACCAGCTGCATGGAGCCATATCGGACACGATTCACATTGCCATATCAACGTAAATAATTTGCACATACAGCCCAATGATGGCTTAACATGTTTGACGGGGCCTGGAAAACTTAATATACTGACCAAAAGATGCCATATATACATATCCTTAAAATGTTTTGTATAAAATTTGTGAAAATGTTTTCATGGATATTTCCAATAGTTTACATGTAAACCAATTGTAAGGGTGTTCTCTGAAGTCTACTGACTGCAATGATACATAAAATGATATTATACTTTGTGTAAATGTTAAGAAATGTGACAAGGAACATGTAACTGTAGGTAAAATTGCATAGGAATGCATTATGTCCATCAAAGAGACAGGTAACCAATTATGATGAGACCTTTCAGTCTTGACACAATGAGTAAATTACTACATAAAGATGTCTAGCTATAGTGCCATTGCAGATGTTTTAACTTATTATACTCTAAAAGACCAGTTTTCCAAAATGACCTGCCAACCGGCTACATTGGTTCTAATTGGACAGGATTCACAGCCCAATGATGGCTAAAAAAGGGTGAGTTGGTGTGGAGAACACAATAATATGACCAAAGTATGCCTTATGTATGTATCCTTTAAACTTTATGCAGAAATGTGGTGGAAATGTCCCCTAAAATTACTGACCTGTAATTTGAATTGGCCATAGCTTCATTAGTTAGTGATGTATTAAGCCTAATGATGACCTAAAATGTTCAAGGCAGCATGTATTTCTTAAAGTATGTTTTTGAAAATATGACCAAATATGTGCCCAAAATGCTGTGTCATGACGTGACTATCATTAATCAAATGACTATTATTTTATCAACTAAATTAATCATGTAACAATTAACTCATTAGGAATTTGGGGCACTACGGGAAAGGTTGTTCAACGAGTTACTATCTCCCGACTTAAACTCTAAAGATATATAGATATCTCTTACATCAATAATAGTCAGTTATTAATCATTATTACCTCTTCAGTCTCATTCTGAACGCTGCATAATCCTTGATATCTGCAAGAACCCTAGTCCCTTGGAATACTCAGTACTACACAAATTGATTTAATAATTTAAATTAATAACTGACTAAATAATAACACAGAATACACATGCACACTTACATGAGATAAAAGTCCCTAGTGGACTGACACAATATGACGGCTTGTTACACAATGGAAAGGGGATGGGGAAAGATAAAGAGAGGGAGAGACAAAGAGAGTAAATTTATCGTACATTGTGGTGGTTAATTTCTTTACTTCTTTACAAATGAGGAGAGACAAACTTAACTTCTTCGATATAGGGGGCGCTCTTTTAATTTTTGGATGAAAAACGTTCCCGTTTTAAACAAGATATTTTGTCACGAAAAGATGCTCGACTATGCATATAATTGACAGCTTTGGAAAGAAAACACTCTGATGTTTCCAAAACTGCAAAGAGTGCCACAGAACTGATGTTACAGAAAAAAAACTGATAAAAATACAATCAGGAAGTGCCGCATTTTTTTAAACCACCTCATGGCAATGACTCCTTATATGGCTGTGGAGGAGCTAGGAGTCAGCTTACCTTTTCCACGTTTTCCCCAAGGTGTCTGCAGCATTGTGACGTATTTGTAGGCATATCATTGGAAGATTGACCATAAGAGACTACATTTACCAGGTGGTCGCTTGGTGTCCTCCGTCACAATTATTGCGTAATCTCCAGCTGCAGTATTTTTCCGTTTGACTCTGATGAGAAACCGACTGCCAGGAATGATTTTTCATCGAATAGAATTGTGAAAAACACCTTGAGGATTGATTCTAAACAACGTTTGCCATGTTTGCCATGTTTCTGTCGATATTATGGAGCTAATTTGGAAAAAAGTTTGGCGTTGTAAGTGACTGCATTTTCGTTTTTTTTCCTAGCCAAACATGATGAACAAAACTGAGCTATTTCTCTTACTATCTAACTGAGAGTCTCGTCATTGAAAACATCCAAAGTTCTTCAAAGGTAAATGATTTTATTTGAATGCTTTTCTTGTTTTTGTGAAAATGTTGCCTGCTGAATGCTAGGCTATCAATACTCTTACACAAATGCTTGTGTAGCTTTGGTTAAAGCATATTTTGAAAATCTGAGATGACAGTGTTGTTAACAAAAGGCTAAGCTTGTGTTTCAATATATTTATTTAATTTCATTTGCGATTTTCATGAATAGGAAATGTTGCGTTATGGTAATGAGCTTGAGGCTATGATTACGCTCCCGGATACGGGATTGCTCGACGCTAGAGGTTTAACACACAAGTCAGAATCATACCTTAACTAAATCTTTATTCACTTATTAATAATGGAGCAGGTGAATCGATTGAGTGCTCTACGATAATGATGGCTGGTCGACGAATCACTCTTACAAAGGATACAAAGATCTTTTATAGCAAGATCCACCCCTTTCAGTTCACATGACACACAAGAGTTGTGTGGGACAGGTCACAAGGTTAAGATTTGTATGAAAGACACTAATAATTCACATCAGACAGTTTCTGCTGTAAAGACTGTTCTCATTGTGTAGAAACCAGGGTCTGTCACTGAGCCATCTCTCCCTGGTACCTTTTTGAACAGAAACACCAACTCATGCTATGGAATGCGGTCTTGTTAGGTTTTATCACCCAAAGCATCGTAAATCTTCGGTCAACATTAATGCAACCGCTGTGTCAGATTTCAAAAAAGCTTTACGGCAAAAGCACAATATTCAATCATCTGAGAACAGCGTTCAGCCACAAAAGCAAGCCATACAGTTACCCGCCAAATTGTGGAGTCAACAAAAGCCATAAATAGCATTATAAATCTTCACTTACCATTGCTGGTCTTCGTCGGAATGCACTCCCAGAACTCCCACTTCCACAAGAAATGTTTGTTTTGTTCGATTACGTCCATATTTATGTCCAAATACCTCCGTTTTGTTCGCGCGTTTAGTTCATTATTTCAAAGGCACAATGCGCGAGCACAAAATCCAGACGGAAAGTCAAAAGAGTTCCATTACAGTTTGTAGAAACATGTCAAATGATGTTTACAATCAATCCTTAGGGTCTTTTAATAGTAAATCATCAATAATATTCCAAACGGACAATAGCGTATTCATTACAGAGGAAAAAGAAGGAACGGCGCGCCCGCGCAGTAAAACAACTGGTTGGCCTCAGCCTAGTCCACTTGTTGAAACAGCTCTTCTTCGACACCCTTCCACAATAGAAGCCTCAAACAACTTTCTAAAGACTGTTGACATCTGCTGGAAGCCTTGGGAAGTGCAATCTGGTCGCATAGACATAGCATATTGGATAGGCAATCACTTAAATTAAACTACAAACCTCAGATTTCCCACTTCCTGGTTGGATTTGTCTCAGGTTCTCGCCTGCCATATGAGTTCTGTTACACTCACAGACATCATTCAAACAGTTTTCTATACAATACTACTAATAATATGCATATATTAGCATCTGGGACAGAGTAGGAGGCAGTTCACTCTGGGCACCTTATTCATCCAAGCTACTCAATACTGCCCCCCTGTCACCAAGAAGTTAATGTCTTATTCCAGTATTACGCCTCAAATATCAGTATTATTGATAACCCACATTACCAAAATTATTCACACTTGTCTTCCTATTTCCACATAAACTTTCATAACTTTCCTGGGTTCCTTCCTGCACCTTACTCAGTCGCCCTTGTTCTTTCCAGGTCCTTTAGCTTCCTACGATATTTGTATTTATTCGTTTCTCCCTAGTTTTGCCTTATTGTACTATTCACTTCTCTACTGGTAATTTGGCCACAGTCTTGACTCTCTTATCCAAAATGCAGTTATTGTAAATGTGTGTGTTCGTTTTTCTCATAGTACAATTATTTCTCCTGTCTGTCACTGCCATTTCATAGCCAGTCTCATAAATCGCCTTTTTATTCTTGTTTGTCTTATTTCGAAACCATTTGGCATCTTATAGCTCTCTATTCTTATTACTTCAATAGACATTCGTGCATCATTCACACTTTCCTCTAGTGTGGGACTGGGTGCGTCCTCCCTACCAGGTCACACTCAAGTGAAGGTACGAGAGAGATGCGCAACCCCTTCCCCACCAACAGCAGAGAACTTTCACACTCACTTTTACACACCTCTTACGCTTTCCTAGCGACCTGAAATTCAGCTCTTCTCTGATACACTTCCTCGACACAGAAAAAAGCAGTATTGTGCAGAGTTTTACCTGTCTGAGCAGTCCTTTGCTGATTCACTTAACACAGCACAACACATCTGAGCAGTCCCCTATCGGTACATTTACTATAGGGCGGTAACCACAGGTCTATTTTCCTGTCTGAGCAGTCCCCTATCGATACTTTTATTATAAGGCGGTAACCACAGGTCTTTTATTTAATTATATTCGACCATGCAGATGAACAGTTGCCACTCCCAACTGGATCAAACAGAACAGTCAACAGGGCAGACAGACGACCTGAACGAGTTTGAACAACCACCCCAGATGAGCAACTGAGCGAGCCGGATGAATTGAATGACCAACCTGACTCGGACTGATTGAATGAGATGAATGCGTTGCGTTTGTGCGCTAACTCAAACAGGTCTAAACAAACAGTTCCGGCCAAACTGAATCAGACAACACAATCTTAACGCAAACAGACAGAACAGACTGGTCAGATGAACCACCCAAGCAAGACAGGTGAATAACCCCACTCAACTGAGCCATCCAAAACAGATAACACACAACTTTCAATCCGCAGCTGATACACTAATATTTCTATTATACTTTTTCATTTTTTTCTCATTATTTTTCATGCATTTATTGAATTCAAAAGCTCCCAATATCTTTAGTTCATTAAATTTGGAAAGACCCACTTGATGTCCTAACGCTGAGGGCGTGTCCTGGAGCGAACCACACAAAACTCTATACTGTTTTAAGCAAGAATTTTGCTTACCTTTTTAAGTTGCCACTTTCTGTAGTTTGTCCAACACTGCAGATTTTCACAGTTTATGGTCCCTTTTTACCACTCCTAGCATGCTCACCATTTATGTTGTGGAAATATTCGCTCAATCATATTTCTCAGATACCGGAACTTGTGAATTCAAATAGACTTTATTACAAAGCAACAAGCCGAGAGGGCCCATGGACCAACTCCCGGACTCAGTCTCAGTCCATTCCTTTTATACAGGTTCATGCTTATACAAGATTCATAGTCCCTCCACTTTATGCTAATTACCATATCCCCTTGGCTTTACTCCACCATTGTTTCCAAATCTAAATGATTTCCTATAGGAGGGGTTTCCCCTCCCCTCTAGTTCGTTGGATCAATTAAATTGGTGGTGCGGCTATACATTATTTCCAGAAAATAATATGTACAGATTACTATAGGCAATTATAATATTGCTACATGCCATTATCGGACTATTATATTACTACGGGCCATTATAGCATTAAGCACAGATAACTATAGGCCATTATAGAATTGTACCATTAAGTACACTTAATCCCAGGATTACACATGGTGCCTTTGCTTACTCCCTTTAATGCTATTTAGCCTTTTAACAAGAAACACATTCTCTTAACAGAAAACACCCATAGCCTACCTTGTTGCCTGCTTTGTCACCAAGAAGATATTTCTCATCAAATGCGGTGAGTATTATGGCTTGGATAGGTTTTAGCCTGGTCGAGGCAGAGGATAATGAGAACAGGGTGGTGGACAAAGTCATGTAAGCAACAAAGTGAGTTAGTTTGTGCAGGCGATCAGATTGAATGGTACATGCGTGTAATAAGCTATATTGTATGCAGAGAACGTGGCATGAGTGAAGCGAGGTTGTAGATATAATGGGTTATCGTAAACTATGGAGCTAGACAGGATTATCTAGGTTTATGCTTTGGCGCCATCTATGTGCTGAATGTTACGTGGGTGGACCAGTTATCACTCTCCTTCCAAAACGTGGTTACATTTATATCAACTTCAGTCACCCACGTGGGTATAACCAATGAGGAGATGGCACATGGGTACCTGCTTCTATAAACCAATGAGGAGATGGGAGAGGCAGGCTTTGCAATGAAATCTGCGTCAGAAATAGAACTGTCTTCTATTTTAGCCCTTACTGATTTTTAGAACAGATTCTTTTTTAGCCCTTTTTTAGCAGACGCGCATTGGCGCCCGCGAGCATTGTGGGTGCAATAATTGAATAACATAGATTTCTAAATTTAGTTTGCAACGCTCGCGCACGCGATGCGAGCGGTGTGGTCAGCCTGTAATTGTGTCTTGACGTGACTTATTTCATCTGATGACTGTTATGTATCGAATCAACTAACTATGTTTAATTGTTACTCGATTAAATTAATCATGTAACAATTAACTCATTAGGAATTTGGTGCACCACAGAAAAGTTGGTTAACGAGTTACGGTCTCCCGAATTAAACTCAAGATGATATATATTGATATCAGTCATTGATTAATCATTACCTCATATCAGTCTCATTCTGATCATCGCAGACTTCTTGAATCCGCAAGAACACAAACACAAATACACTCCTCGTCGTCCGTCTGCTTGGGTCCAGCCTGCCTCTGACAATCCTCTATGCCTCACTGGACGCCACATTCCAAGTGATGTCCCTCAGACCACCCTGCAAGGAAAACGCACAAGGAGGCATTGCAAGGTCTGTCTATAATCTACCCGACAAAGAAATTTGACCAAGTATCTGTGTGAGCCATGTGACACAGCCTTGTGTGCAGTTACCACACCCTGAAGCACTACTAAGTGGAAAGTAGGCTGATACAATTGTTGCTTTATGCTGATATTTTTAAATATACAATTGTAAAATGTATTGAAATGTATGACTTGAGGTGTTTGATGGGGGGGATTGTGGAAATAAATAGGACAAATTAGCTAGTAAGTGCAAGCTAACTAGCTAAATTGCCATAAATGTTTAATGCTTTTTGTGCTGTCCCCAAACTAATATATATGATTCAGAGTTTATTTTAATATTTTAACCTGCGTGTCGTGATCGCGTTTGGTATGGGTGGACAAAAAACACAAGCAAACAAATTAGCAGACGTGCATGAAATATGCAGGTTCAGCTGCCGTCTTGGTGGGAGGAGATCTGAACCTATGCTTCTTATAAAAAATGTTGTCCATGTTGCCTGTTGCCGAGCATTGCTCCAGTGACCCATACCCCGTAGCCTATGAAATTGCATGGCAATATTGGGACAACAATTTGGCATAATGAGCTATATTGAAAAGAGCCTGTGCTAAGCAGAATTGTGCATGAATGTCATAAAGAAAAGGAGTGCTGTTGCCGGTCTCCTACCTACAATTAAAGATTACATGCCATTTTGAGATCCCTGATTTTCACTACTTTCTTTCTACTTGACACTTTATTATGTCTGCCCATGAGGATATTGTATGTGCGGGATTGCAACCTTGTTCGCAGCAGCAAAAGTGTAACAGAGGACAGCAGAGCACTTCCAACACTGTTTTCAGTCAGTAGCTTTACTGAAACCTATCTACTATTGATACACTTTAATTGACTCCTAGCGTCATAACATGTTATGACACGGTCATAGCTATGTCAGAATTATGTCATAACAGCTTACATAAACTGTCATAATATGGTCATAACACTGTCATGACACCTAACACTGTCAAGACAGATATATTGCGTTATTTTATGGCTAGTTATGACACCTACATAAGCATGTCAAAACCAGGGGCAGTTTTTTTTTTTTCGCATGTTGGCAACAGTTGTCATATGTGCCATCTTTGTATTTGTATTTGCTATTATTATGGATCCCCTTCCTGGATACTCTTCCTGGAGTCCAGCAAAATTAAGGCAGTTTATACTATTTTAAAACACCACAATACATTCACAGATTTCACAACACACTGTGTGCCCTCAGGCCCCTACTCCACCAATACCACATCTACAGTACTAAATCTGTGTGTGTGTGTGTGTGTGTGTGTGTGTGTGTGTGTGTGTGTGTGTGTGTGTGTGTGTGTCTATGCCAATGTTAGTGTGTGTGTGCGCGTGTCTATGCCAATGTTAGTCCCCGCTGTTCCATAAGGTGTTTTTTCTTATCTCTTTTTAAATCTAATTTTACTGCTTGCGTCAGTTACTTGATGTGGAATAGAGTTCCATGTAGTCATGGCTCTATGTAGTACTGTGTGCCTCCCATAGTCTGTTCTGGACTTGGGGACTGTGAAGAGACCTCTTGTGGCATGTCTTGTGGGGTATGCATGGGTGTCTGAGCTGTGTGCCAGTAGTTTAGACAGACAACTCAGACAACAATACCTCTCATAAATAAAAGTAGTGATGAAGTCAATCTCTCCTCCACTTTCAGCCATGAGAGATTGACATGCATATTATTATTAGCTCTCTGTGTACATCCAAGGGCCAGCCGTGCTGCCCTGTTCTGAGCCAATTGCACTTTTGTAATAAGTCCTTTTTTTGTGGCACCTGACCACACGACTGAACAGTAGTCAAGGTGGGAAAAAACTAGGGCCTTTAGGACATGCCTTGTTGATAGTGTTGTTAACCTTTCTAGCGCAGGCTCGACAACATTCCGCTGAAAAGGCAGTGTGCGAAATTCAAAAATATTTTTTTGAAATATGTAACTTTCACACATTAATTCACAAGTCCAATACAGCAAATGAAAGATAAACATCTTGTTAATCTATCCATTGTGTCCGGTTTCAAAAATCCTTTACAGCTAAAGCACAACATATGATTATGTTAGGTCATAACCAAGTCGAAAAAACACAGAGCCATTTTTCCAGCCAAAGATAGGAGTCACAAAAAGCAGAAATATAGATTAAATGAATCACTAACCTTTGATGATCTTCATCAGATGACACTCATAGGACATCATGTTACACAATACATGTATGTTTTGTTCGATAATGTGCATATTTATATCCCAAAATCTCACTTTACATTGGCGCCTTACGTGCAGTAAACATTGATAAAAGATACAAGTGTTATTTACAGAATTAAAGATAGACTTCTCCTTAATGCAACCGTTGTGTCAGGTTTCAAAAAAACTTTACGGAAAAAGCATAATCTGAGAACGGCGCTCAGAACCCAAAACAGCCAGAGGAATATCTGCCATTTTGGAATCAGCAAAGTTAGAAACAACACCATAAACGTGGCTGGGTCTTTCAGCATGACAATGATCCCAAACACACCGCACGGGCAACGAAGGAGTGGCTTTGTAAGAAGCATTTCAAGGTCCTGGAGTGGCCTAGCCAGTCTCCAGATCTCAATCTCAACCTCCTTTGGAGGGAGTTGAAAGTCCGTGTTGCCCAGCAACAGCCCCAAAACATCACTGCTCTAGAGGAGATCTGCATGGAGGAACGGGCCAAAATACCAGCAACAGCGTGTGAAAACCTTGTGAAGACTTACAGAAAACGTTTGACCTCTGTCATTGCCAACAAAGGGTATATAATAAAGCATTGAGATAAACTTTTGTTATTGACCAAATACTTATTTTCCACCATAATTTGCAAATAAATTCATTAAAAATCCTACATTTGATTTTCTGGATTTTTTTTTCTCATTTTGTCTGTCATAGTTGAAGTGTACCTATGATGAAAATTACAGGCCTCTGTCATCTTTTTAAGTGGGAGAACTTGCACAATTGGTGGCTGACTAAATACTTTTTTGCCCCACTGTATGTCCAAATAGCTACTTGTTGTTAGCTTGTTCAGCCCATTAATCCATCTTCATGAGGCGCAGGCTCTTCGTCCAGACAAAAACTCGAAAAGCAGTCCTTTAGAAACATGTCAAACGATGTATGGAATCAATCTTTAGGATGTTTTTAACATAAAACATCAATAATGTTCCAACCAGAGAATTCCTTTGTCTTCAGAAAAGCACTGGAACAAGAAGTAACACTGTCGGGAGCGCGCGTCATGAGACCAAGGCTTTCTGCCAGACCACTGACTCAAAGAGGTCTCATGAGCCCCTCCTTTATAGTAGAATCTTCAAACCAGTTTCTAAAGACGGTTGACATCTAGTGGAAGCCGTAGGAAGTGCAACCTCATCCATATCTCAATGTGTATTCGGTAGGCCAAGCTTTGAAAAACTACAAACCTCAGATGTCGCACTTCCTGGTTGGATTTTTCTCAGGTTTTCGCCTGCCATATGAGTTCTGTTATCCTCTTACTTCTACCCCCACCTTTTTTGAAAATTCTGTTATAAATCGCGCAACTTTTCAGCGTCCTGCTACTCATGCCAGGAATATAGTATATGCATATGATTAGTATGTGTGGATAGAAAACACTCTGAAGTTTATAAAACTGGTTAAATCACGGCTGTGACTATAACAGATCGTGTGTTTCATTGAAAAACGCAAGAAAAACTGCTCTCTGAAAGCAAAAAATAATTTCCATAAGTCACTTCCACCAGTTGTTAAAAGAGAACAGAATTTAATGGGAATCTGCCTGCACCTCATACAAATTCCGCACGATGGCGCCATTGTACTAATTTTCAATTGAATTAATTGTTGGAAAATACATCTGTCTGACCTCCAGTTTCCCAGTCTTCACCCGGATGCAGTTTAGGGAGAGATCAGATGGCATTGTTTTTGAAGTGAGGACCTATTGAAGAGACATCGCCCTGTAATCATTTTGATAGATTATAAACGTTTACTAATACCTAAAGTTGGATTACAAAAGGATTTCGAAGTGTTTTGTGAAAGTTTATCGTCGACTTTTTTAATTTTAAAAAATTACGCAGCGTTTAAAAACGATGATTTTTTCTGAATGACACAACCTCCATACAAAGCTATTTTGGGTATATATGGACCGATTTAAACGAAAAAAAGACCCAATAGTGATGTTTATGGGGCATATAGGAGTGCCAAGAAAGAAGCTCGTCTAAGGTAATGAATGTTTTATATTTTATTTCTGCGTTTTGGGTAGCGCCGGCTATCGCAAAATCTGTTGTTTACGTGTCGAGCTGGCATTTTGGGGGGTGCATGCTATCAGATAATAGCTTCTGATGCTTTCGCCGAAAAGCATTTTAAAAATCTGACTTGCTGGCTAGGTTCACAACGAGTGTAGCTTTAATTCAATACCCTGCTTGTGAATTTTGATCAAAGATTGAGTTGTAACGAGTACATTTAGCATTTAGCGTAGCGCATTTGCATTTCCAGGGGCATACTTGGGACGTCTGCGTGTCAAGTATTCTCAAGAAGTTAAACTCACAGACATCATTCTACAAACCTCAGATGTCCCACTTCCCTGTTGGATTTTTCTCAGGTTTTCGCCTGCCATATGAGTTATGTTATACTCACAGTTTTAGAAACTTCAGAGTGTTTTCTATCCAATACTAATAATAATATGCATATATTAGCATCTGGGACAGAGTAGGCGGCAGTTCACTCTGGGCACGCTATTCGTACAAAAGTGAAAATGCTGCCCCCTATCCCAAAAAGGTTAAGAAGGCAGAGCATCACTTAATTATAGACAGACTTCTCCACATCTTAGCTACTACTGCATCAATCAATATGTTTAGACCATGAGAGTTTACAATCTAGTATTTCTCCAAGCAGTTTAGTCATATCAACTCGCTCAATTTCCACATTATTTATTACAAGATTTAGTTGAGGTTTAGGGTTTAGTGAGTGTTTTGTTCCAAATACAATGCTTTAAGTTTTAGAAATATTTAGGGCTAACTTATTCCGTGCCCCCCACTCTGAAACTAACTGCAGCTCTTTGTTGAGTGTTGCAGTCATTTCATTCGCTGAAGTAACTGAGGTATATAGTGTTGAGTCATCCGCATTCATAGAAACTCTGGCTTTACTCAAAGTCAGCAGCATGTCATTAGTAAAAATTGAAAAAAGCAAGGGGCCTAAATAGCTACCCTGGGGAATTCCTGATTCTAACTGGATTATTTTTGACAGGCTTCAATTAAAGAACACCCTCTGTGTTCTGTTAGACAAGTAACTCTTTGTCCATATTATAGCAGGGGGTGTAAAGCCATAACACAAGTTTTTCCAGCAGTAGACTATGATCAATAATGTCATAACCTGCACTGAAGTCTAACAAGACAGCACCCGCAGTCTTTTTATCATAATTTTCTCTCAGAAAATCATTAGTCATTTGTGTAAGTGCTGTGCTTGTTGAGTGTCCTTCCCTATAAGCATGCTGAAATTCGGTTGTCAGTTTGTTTACTTTAAAATAGCATTGTATCTGGTCAAACACCATTTTTCCCAGAAGTTTACTAAGGGTCGGTAACAGGCTGATTGGTCGGCTATTTGACCCAGTAAAGGGGGCTTTACTATTCTTGGGTAGAGGAATTACTTAAGCTTCCCCCCAGGCCTGAGGGCACACGCTCTCTAGTAGGGTTAAATTCTTCGGGCTATGGGGCATTTGGGGGAAAAAAAAACAATTTGGCTCCTTCATTCATTCAATCAGATGGCTCAAATCACAAAGCCCACTGATATTGCAAACTACTCGGAAGTTTGGATGAATGAGGTGCCCAAAGTAAACTTCCTGTTACTCAGGCCCAGAAGCTAGGATATGCATATAATTGGTAGTATTGGATAGAAGACACTCTAACGTTTCCAAAACTGTTAAAATATTGTCGATGAGTATAACAGAACTGATATGGCAGGTGAAAACCCGAGGACAATCCATCCATTTTCTTATTTTTTCAGCTCACCTCTGATTACAATGGCTGGGAATGAGAATATAAAAGGAAGTCCTCCCAGATTGCAGTTCCTAGGGCTTTCACTAGATGTCAACAGTCTTTGGAAAGAATTTCAGGCTTGTTTTTTGAAAAATGAGCTAGAATTTGTAGTTTTTCTAAGTGGCTCCCATTTTGGCTGTAGTGTTTGTAGCGAATGCGCGTACTTCGTTATTTATCTCCGGTAATGGTCTCCGGTATTCTCCGTCTTAAATTGTATCATTTATTTACATAATAGGGTACCTGAGGATTGATTAGGAACGGTGTTTGACTTGTTTAGAAGAAGTTTATTGGTAACTTACGGGATTCATTTTGTATGCATTTTGAACGAGGGAAACCGGTGGATTGCGGAGTCAAGCGTACCATTTAAACTTACTTTTTTGGGATATAAGAAGGACTTTATCAAATAAAAGGACAATTTCTTATGAAGCTGGGACCCTTGTGATTGTGACCAGATGAAGATCTTCAAAGGTAAGTGATTTATTTAACTTTTGTGACGCATCTGCTTGGTTGGAATGTAATGTATGTAATGCTTTTGTGTGCAGGGCGCTGTCCACAGATAATCGCATGGTGTGCTTTCGCCGTAAAGCCTTTTTGAAGTCAAACAATGTGGCTGGATTAACAAGACGTTGAGCTTTTAAATGATGTATGACACCTTTATTTTCATGAATGTTTAATATTACAATTTCTGTAATTTGAATTTGGCGCTCTGCAATTTCACCGGATGTTGACCAGGTGGGACAGTCGCGTCCCACTGATCTGTAAAGAAGTTAATTGAAGATGTGGCAAATAGGAGTGGAAATATCGTCTGCTACTATCCTCAGTAATTTTCCGTCTAGATTGTCAAACCCCGGTGGCTTGTCAGTGTTGATAGACAACTATTTTTTCACCTCTTCCGCACTGACTTTACGGAATTCCAAAGTACAATTCTTGTCTTTCATTTGGTCCGATATACTTGGATGTGTAGTGACAACATTTGTTGCTGGCATGACATCCCTAAGTTTGCTTATCTTGCCAATTAAAAAGTATTTCAAATGGTTTGCAATATCAGTGGGCTTTGTGATTTGAGCCATCTGATTGAATGAATGAAGGAGCCGAGTTGGGTTTTTTCCCCAAAATGTCATTTAAGGTGCCCAAAAGCTTTTTACTGTCATTCTTTACATAATTTATATTTGTTTCATAGTGTAGTTTATTTTTATTTAGTTTAGTCACATGATTTCTTAATTTGCAGTACGTTTGCAAATCAGTTGGGCTTACTAGACTTAATTGCCATACCTTTTGCCTCATCCCTCTCAACCATACAATTTTTTAATTCCTCATCAATCCAAGAGGATTCAACAGTTTTTACAGTCATTTTCGTGCTTATTAGTAACTGGAATAAGTAGTTTCATAAATGCATCAAGTGGAGCGTCTGGTTGCTCCTCATTACACACCACAGACCAGCAAATATTATTAACATCATCAACATATGAATCACTACAAAACTTCTTGTATGACCTCTTATACACTATATTAGCCCCAGCCTTTTGAACTTTGGTTTTCCTAGATATGGCTATTATATTAGGATCACTACATTCTACAAATTTTTAATAGGGCTTTAAAGCAAATATCTGCAGCGTTAGTAAAAATATGATCAATACATGTTTATGATTTAATTCCTGTGCTGTTTGTAACTACCCTGGTAGGTTGACTGACAACCTGATTCAGGTTGCAGCCACTGGTTACAGTTTAATGTTTTTGATGATAGCCAGTCATTATTTAAATAACCTAGAAAATATGTTTCTCTGTTTATAGCACATACGTTATCAAGCATTTCACACATGTTATCCAGATACTGACTGTTAGCACTTGGTGGTCTATAGCAGCTTCCCACAAGAATGGGCTTTAGGTGAGGCAGATGAACCTGTAGCCATAGTATTTCAACAGTATTTAACATTAGATTGTCTCTAAGCTTTACAGGAATGTGGTTCTGAATATATCACTTCCTCCGTTGGCATTTCTGTCTTTTTGGTAGATGTTATAACCATGTATTGCTACCACTGTATCATCAAAGGGATTTTCAGAGATAGTCAGAATATGAATGTCATCTGTTACAAGCAAGTTATTGACTTAATGGACCTTGTTTCTTAGGCTACATATGCTAATGGGCTATTTTTAGCACTTTTCTGGGTTGCTTGACTGTTATTAATGCTTTACTGGGAAGCTTATCAGAGGTAGACTTACTCATGTTATTTACATTGGAGCTGATAGTGCAGGGT
Organism: Oncorhynchus clarkii lewisi; assembly: GCF_045791955.1. Taxonomy (NCBI): domain Eukaryota; kingdom Metazoa; phylum Chordata; class Actinopteri; order Salmoniformes; family Salmonidae; genus Oncorhynchus; species Oncorhynchus clarkii. Next base: position 51,408,676 of record NC_092156.1, read on the forward strand.
GAGCTGGATAAAGTGGCCTTCCTACTATTGCCCACCGCCTCCAGGAAGGTATACTGATAGTAGTGTTCACCCATTTTGAGAGCTTCCCTTTTACGCCATGGGCAGTCTTCTCTTTCAGTTCATCAGAACATCCTGCAAACAAATATGCATATTTAGTAGGCTAAAGGCATTCTGAATTTTGATACATTAGAAGAGAGCCTTGGATTTTCCTGTAATAGGATAATGGACGTACCTGTTGGTTTCCTGCACGACAATCTCCATTAATTCCTCATCAAGGAATCAAGGACCAGTTTAAAACATTCTGACACTGAGGGGGTAGACAGGGTGCTTTGTACGCCAGACAGGGTGTCATTGAAGTCTATCTCTGATGGTGTGAAGTGACAGGATCTCCAGCAGCTGGGACAGTCCTCCTCAACTTCAACCTCTTCTCCCTCACAGCCTACAACATTGACAGCAGCACCAGCATCTTGGGGAAGTGAATGATGTTCATTGCCTGCAAGGTTGGGGTGGGCACCATTTACCTCACGCTCACAGTCCAGAAGGTTGGGCAGATATCCCTCGTCACTTTTGATACGACTCAATCTCAGACTCAGACTCCGTTTCCAGGGGGTTTAATTGTATTTAGTTTATAAACTTCTCCCGTGTTTGCCCATTTATTGATAAATCCCTCATAATAGTACTATTTCCTCTGTTATAGCCACCCCACGATACCTTCCCCCATTTCCCCCCATGTACCTGAAAACCCCCCACGAATTAAATTAACATTTCCACCCCACTAAAATGGTTTCAACTAAATCTGTCAACCCTGTTCGTGCTACGGCTAGGCAGTAGGCTTGTATTTTGGTGATGATCTGTGAGGTAATAACATTTAATTTGCTTTGTGATTGGTCAAAAACTGTAAATAACTTGTCAAGTCATGTGCTCCGGTTCTTGTATACAAGCTCATGCAGATTTGTAATATGCTGAAAAGTGACCAAACTAAGTAGATTTTTTCCGGGCAATGGGCACAGCCATCTTTGACTTTGTTTATTTGCGTCTTATGCCGCGTTCAAAACAACTTGGAAATCTGAAAAATACATGGTAAAATATTTGACATCAGTGATCTTCATGTTGTAAAGCCAGAGCTCTAGAAAGAGGCCCCGAGTTGTATTTCCGAGTTGGACGACCTTTCAAATCTATTTTTCCAAGTCTGAGCTCATTATTTTCAATTACCAGTGGTTTTCAAAACACTGAAGTCGGAAGTCAGAGATTTCCGAGTTCCACGCTGTTTTGAATGCGGCATTATACTGAATTCGCATTCTGGGATTAGGGAGTTTTCGCAAAAGTATACAACCATGGCTGCCATTATAAAGACTTTAGCTGTTGTTAGCTTAGCTGACACGCATTTATTTTCTAAACCACATTACATTAGTTTCTTCTGCTCACCAGAGATGTGATACATTGTAAACTCGTCTAGCTGTTAGGTTGCTAACTTATGTTTTGTTTTTTGTCAGTGCAACCTGTTATTTAGACTGGTTTATTGAATGAGTTTGGCTGTGGATGCTTCTGTGTGATGCTTGGATGATGAAGTTTGCATTTATCTATTACAATAAAAGGTCAAATTGAGGAATAAAGTTTAAGACCTTTTTTTTCCATCCATACAAAAAATATTTAGATACTGTTCTGACAACACTGGTGTTTAGACGTGATTGTTGCGTCATATTTTCTGTTGCCACTATTCCAACCACGTATTTGAGATCGTACGCAGATCTTACGTGATCATTGTACGCAGATCGTACAATGATCACAAATATGTGATTGTACGCGTCAAAGGGTTAATGTTAGGAATATTGAGAAATAAATATAGTAGGCCTAGCCTATAGAAAGCTGATGGCATCCTCCTCTTTTTAATAGAGGCCATCACTCTGTTTTCTCACACGGGCTCTCATGAAGTGTTTGATTAGATTTCAATTACACTTGCATTGGATGTCAGAGTGATTAGAGGGACAAAATAATGCTGAGTACCAGGCAGTTAGCAAGTTTGGGAGGCTATTAATGACCAGCAGCAGCATCAGAGCTCAGAGAAGTCTAATTACCATGACTTAACGGTAACGTGGAATTTAACTGCCTTCATGGCACGTGACCGCCGGTGTGGTGGTAATACGGTCACTGCAACAGCCCTAATTCAGACACGATACCCCATAATGACAAAGCAAAAACAGGTTTTTAGAAATGTTTGCTAATCAAAACAGAAATACCTTATTCACATAAGTATTCAAGTCCTTTGCTATGAGACTCGAAATTGAGCTCAGGTGCATCCTTTTTCTATTGATCATCCTTGAGATAGTTCTACAACTTATTTGAAGTCCACTTGTGTTAAATTCAATTCATTTAAGATGATTTGGGAAGGCATACACCTGTCAATATAAGGTCCCACAGTTGACAGTACATGTCAGATCAAAAACCAAGCCATTAGGGCGAAGGAATTGTCTGAAGAAAAAAATAAATGCTACTTATAGGTTAGCTATGTCAGTCAGGTGCAGGGGTGCAAGTAAGACGGTACAGTCTGGTACCGCGTGTCCGCAAAATAATAGTGGGGGTACGCTGTACTGGTAAAACATTAGCCAGATGGTGCGGGCCACTTGGTGCTTTGTGTAACCGATGACTCTTTCCAATCACCGCTGTTTTTGAGGCTGGAAATATGTTGTGAGTGGATGAACGTGTGAGGGTAGTCTAGTAAAGGAGCCCTTTGAAGTGATTATTTGACAATCAGATGAAAACATCACGACTGGTTGTGTTAATGCCACAATAAAAGGTCATGCATTTTAAAAGTTAAATGACAAATCTTTACTTTTAGGTCCACAGAGATCCTATTGAATTAATAGGGATTCTATATGTAATTCTATGATTAGGCCCATACACATTTTTAGTGCACGCGCAAACATATAGTAGGTACTAAAATAATTACACTTTCACCCCTGGTCAGGTGACTAGCTACCGGCAGAGACTTTTATTGCAATAACGTTCCAGGGCTCTGGCTAGTATTACTTAGTGAGCTAGAAGGATGAAGTAATAAGCTAACGTTAACTGGAGCCAGAGAGTAGGCTACTGAAACAGACAGTGATGTGGTGCTCAGTGGTGAGGCTGAGGCAGGATACAATGCATGCTGACATAACTTGTCATAATATGGTCATAGCACTGTCATGACACATGCTGTGTATTTAGACCTGTTGTGACAGATATTGCATTATTTTATGGCTGGTTATGACACCTACATAAGCATATCAAAACCCATAAAACCTACCATGGTTAGTTATTTTATGGCTGGTTATGACACCTACATAAATAGTGCCAAAACCCACAAAACCTACCACACAAAGCAAAACATTCCATTACACCATAGCCTACTTGTCAAGAGTATGTTTATGTTATACAACATTTTCTGAAATTGACCATATAAAATGATAATTGTAATTGCGCACCAAATTAAGTCAGACATGCACCTTCTTCCAGCTCTGTTGCTGCTGATTGGGATGAATGCAGGAGCAGATTTCAGGAGCAGGAAAAGACACCCTCTTTTTGATTTATGACTGACATAAGGGTATGTATGTGATAGGCCTGACTGGGTTATATGATTATTATGGTCATAATGCTTCTTGACATTGTCATAAAGTGTATTTTTTCTTAGTCCAATTAAAGTGACACAGGATGTTCATAATGCTTCTTGTCAGGGTCATAAATCTTATTTTCTGCAAGTTATTTAAAATATGATGCACAAAAAAAAGGAATAAAGAAACACATTTTCAAACTAAAGGAAACTTCCTTACAGGGAAAAAACACATTGAATAAATCTGGGTTTTGACACTCTTATGTAGGTGTCATAACCAGCCATAAAATGACATAATTATATGTCGCAACAGGTGTAAATATATGGGTCATGATAGTGTTGTGAGATGTTATGTAAGCTATTTTGACAAAATGACATAGTTATGACTGTCATAAAGTGTTATGACGATGGGTGTCAAGTAAAGTGTTACAATCTTATCAAACAAGTTAGGACAAGTTAGAAGATATGTTTCAATATGAACATATCCACATGCCCTATCTTCCCTATAGGCCTACATCCGAATGCAATCAAAATGCAAACAATGCAGTTCTAAAAATGTCATTTGTTTTGTTTTGTCGCTGATGCTATGTGTCAGTGTGAAACAGTTCTCATATTTCCCCCCTTTCAGGGGTAGAACGTTATAGTTGTATCGCTAATAGTGCTGAGTGATTAACCAACATTTCGGTTATGTTTCGGTTTTTAAACAACTAATGGACCATCTTCAGTTCAATTATTTTAATTCCATTTGGTTCAGTTTTTTTCTGGGCGCAATGTTCAGTGGAATTATTGTAATTCCATTTCGTTTTTTTCTGCATGCTCAATGAGCACATTTTGCAGTTTCTCTAGAGATAAATCAGATCAAGTTGTAGTTTCCAAAAGGCCAATATTCTACATAGTTTAGCACAGAAAATGTGGTAATTAATATAATGACCAAAATACATTGCGCGCCTACTTGTCAGATCTGTGTTTTATGACTGCTACATAAGAGACAGAAGAATGTTAGATTGAGAGCAGTTGCTTCTCGGCGTATCTCTACCTGAAAATACATGATCTAAGTGATTGATAGTTGGTATTCAGCAGTACGCCTTTATTGACTTTGAAGAACTACTAAAATAGTGATTTTTTTATCAGACAGTATAGGCAGCAGCTGAGATGATGACTTTCAAATTCAGTAATAAAGTAATCAAATAAAACCAATGTAATATACACAACTTTAAATAAATTAATTTATGTAAATAAATGATGGTTAATAAGTCATAAACAGTAATGGGAAGTTACTACGATCATTTGTTGTTTTTTTCTGTGTAGTTACAGCAAACAACCCACATAATTCAAAGTGCATTTAATGTTTAAAAAAATTATCAAAAGCAAAAAACGTTTATTTTTTATTTTTATATAACCGAAACTGAACCGATCTCAAAAATCAATAATGTAATTACGCTTTTTTGCCGACATTTACTGACGCTGGCCATATTGAGTGTTCATAAATTCATCAGTTATTCTGTGCTCTGGCACACAGACGAGAGTGCTCTGAAATAGTTGTTTATATATACTGTCTGCTATGTATTATAGGTATCTTTCTTACAGATCTTAACCTTATGACCCCCCAAGGGGTATATCTTGGCTATAAAAGACCTTTGTACTTTTGTCTTGGGGTACTCAACAAATCATCAGAGCGTGAATCGTCAACCAGCCATGACCAGCCATCATTATCGTAGAGCACTCAATCGATTCACTTAATATGTGTGCGTTGTATTGACCTGCTTCCTCATTTGATAGTAAAGAAATTAACCACCACAAGGCCTACTGTACATTATGAGACTTTTGGAACTTTTGGAAAATATGCAGGGCTTGACCATTAACCTGTTTATCCACTTATCCTTCAGACAAGGAGGTGACTGAAAATGTGTTGTTTGATACAAGAAGCCACTTTACAAATTAAAGTTCATTATTATTCTCATAACATTATTACAGAGAATTAGACAAATATTTCTACCCTTTTTGGCTACTTAGCTTATTCAAGCCTGTACTCTTTACCTCACTCGCTTTGCAAAGATGGCTAGAAATGCACATGTTTTGAGCTCTTGTAGGAAGCAACCACTCCCCAATTGCTGACTAGAAATTAGCTATAACTGGGCTAATAACACACTTACTAGCAGAAAATATGAACAAATGTGCACAAGTGGCTACATGCAGCTCTCGCTTTGATCTCAAAACAGGCGTAACCACTCATGCTGTAAACGCAGTTCAGTTCAAAGTGAATGGCACAGATCCATATATGGCAATGGTCTATTTGCATTGATAAACTGGGTGGTTCGACCAGGGAATGCTGATTTGGCTGACAGCCATGGTATATCAGAGTGTATACCACAGGTATGATAAAACATTTATTTTTACTGTCCTAATAACGTTAGTAACCAGTTCATAATAGCAATAAGGCACCTCAGGTTTGTGGTATAAGGCCAATATACCATGGCTATGGGCTGTGTCCAGGCACTCCACAATGCGTCATGCCTAAGAACAGCCTTAGCCATGGTATATTGGCCATATACCACACCACCTCGTGCCTTGTTGCTTAAATAGAGATGCTGCAGTTCTGAGTGGTTATGCCACACAGGTTTGTGGAGTATGGGCTGAGTTGTGCCTGTCATTGCAACAGAATCCTACTCCGGTGCGTTCTGCCTACAAGAAAATCTCTTGCATAGTAAAAAAACACCTCTCTCCAGATTACATCTTCAAACTAAGGGCAACCATGGCACCCGACAGGAGATGCGTCCATCTATGATATGTACGGTAAGAAAGTAGTTTAATTTCAAGTTAAAGTGTACTGTTAGCTAGCTAACGTTAGCTGGCTTGCTAGCTAACGTTACATTCATACAGGGTAGTAACAGGATTATGGTTCATTGTTTAGCTAGCTAGCTATCTAAATATTTTAACAAAAGACTCCACTATGCAAGTATCCATTTCAATTGAATTTCACTGCGACAACTGTTGATAGACATTGATTAGCTACCTGCAGATTCATGCAGGGTAGCAACATCATGAATTGTGATTGTGGTTCATTGCTTAGCTAGCTAGCTAGCTACATGTCTTAACAAGTAACCATTTCAGGTGCATTCGTAAATTCCGTCTGGCCATCTACTTCGATTTCAGAGCAATCTCATCTGAGTGTGCCAGAGCGCAGAATAAGTGATGAATTTGTGAACGCTCAACACCAGTTGAATATGGCTGGTGTCAGAAAATGTTGGCAAAAAAGCGTAATTAAATTGTTGCCAGCAGTACAGTTACAGTCACCAATGCTCTGGATAACATGAAAACAGCCTAACCAGCTCTGCTAGGGCGAGTAAAATGGTCAGAGTGGGGTTTTCTCTCATTATGTGTCTGGAAGTAGCTAGTAAGTTAGCCAATGTTAGCCAGTTAGCTTGGGTGCTTGACTGCCGTTTTGATGTCAGAATGTTCGGATCAGCCCTACTCATCGGCCAGAGGGTCCAGTGTGTGCTCTGAATGCTCGGAGAGCGGAATGCTCTGAATTTACGAAAGGACAATTTAACAGCACAGTTGTAGTCACCAACGCTCTGGATAACATAACAGCCTAACCAGCTCGGCTAGGGAGAGTAATGTTCAGTGAACATTCTGTTCTCTCATTTGTGCCTGGAAGTAGCTAGCAAATTAGCTTGGGTGCTTGACTGCTATTTTTATTTATTTTTTATATATTTATTATTATTATTATGAACAAAACAAATACAAAAACAGAAATATACATAAACCTACATATCGAGATACATTTTCATTTTGTCAAAACGTTTTATGGTACGTATTGCTTTTTTGTTTTTATACTTAATTTCAAAATAATATTTAAATCAATCTTAACAATGTGAATAGGGGTTTGTTCTCTGCCCACTTCATTTTATGGATAAAGAATCGGCCATGAAAAATTAACAAATCAACAATGAATGTTCAATCAGGGTCCATATAATTTGATTCAAAATAAAACATAATATCAGAGTCTTTCAAATGAACATTAATAGGAACATTTAAAAAAAAAAATCTACTACGAAATCTTCAGAAATAAGAACAGTCTCAAAATAAATGGTCAGGGAGTCTCTGGGTCACAATCAACAAATACACATTTGTGTATCAAAGCAAAATTACTTTCCCATTGTTCCTCAAATAGAGTGTATGATATACCATTTTGTAGCTCTGAGTCTCTAGATTTATCCAATGTAAAAAACACAATTTCAAATGTTGCTACCGATTAGATCCTGTCGTTCACAAATACTAAACGACCTAAGGAATGACTCTTGTTGGAGCTACAATGTCATCAAGAGAGTGTTTTATTGGATATCCCACTTCTGACACCATGTATTGGTTAGAAGACACCATTATGTTATCCTTCATTAGCATATTTACTCAGATAAAACAGCATTATGGGTATTGAAGTATTTCATCCTACAAGTGTGCCCTGAGGGGACTTTTGGGGAACTTTTGGCCTGTGTTTACTGACAGTTGAAGAAACTCCATCTATTCCGTAACACAGAGTGTATTAACAACAGACATTAAGTTGAACAATCACTGAACCTTAGACACACAGAACCCCTTTGGGCCGAATGACTTCAAATATTATATGCACTGGAGAAGAGGGGTGAAATTTGTTGTTATGAGTAGTATAGCCTAGTCCCAGATCTGTTTGTGATGTCTTTCCAACTCCTATAGCCATTATCCAGACTCCTATAACCATTGGACCAGGCTACAGTAGACCCTTTCTCCAGGTCAGCAATATTGTTCCCAGATGTATCATATTCTATTCCCTGACTTAGCACCCAGCAGACCTCCTCAGAGTTGAGATGTGCTGATGTGGGCCCTAAGGGCTCTTCTGATAAGCCCTTTAATTTAACATTCACCATATAGGCCTACCCTCATTCAGTACCATATGATACTGGTACAAAGCACTTTTTATTCCACAGCGATTATCCTTTAAACTGTCTCCAGAGAGAGCAGTTTGTCTGATTCAGTGATTCCGTGTTCAACCACAAAAACAGGAATCTGTTGCTGATCAGACGGAACCCAGAGAGAGAGAGAAGAGAGAACTGAGTCATCTGCTGACTCTTCTCATTCTAATTAGCTCCAGAGTTCGAGAACGGTTAAAAAAAAATTATGTGGTCGTTGAAGAAACTAAAAATGATGGGGGAAAGAAAAGAAAGAGGAGGAAAGAAAGAAAGAAAAAAGCTTGGATTTATGGGTCAGTTGGTTTAAACAGGAAATAAGGTGATGAGGTCGGATTTTCCTCCTCCTCCAAAGACTTCCCCCTCTTCCCATTCTATTGGGCCCAATAGATCCCAGGTTTAGATTCCAGGGCCTGTATTCAAAAAGCATCTCAGAGTAGCAGTGCTGATCTAGGATCAGTTCTGATTTGAGATCATAATGAATACGATTTTATGGACGCAGGGACCTAATCTTAGATTAGCACTCCTACTCTGAAGCAGAAGGTGGATGAGTTCATGATAAGAATGGTGCCGGAGGAGAAGGCTGCGATTTACGGGCTCCTGACCAACGAGTGGGTAAGCCGCCTCTACCATCCACCCTATTAGCCAACGTACAATCACTGGATAATAAACTGCATGAGCTGCGATCAAGACTATCCTACCATCGGGACATTAAGAACTGTAATATCTTATGTTTCACCGAGTCGTGGCTGAATGACGACATCGATATCATACAGCTGACTAGATTTTCAAATGGTTATGCTCACCTGAGGAAGAGTATCTCATGATAAGCTGTAGACCACACTATTTACCAAGAGATTTTCATCTATATTTTTCGTAGCTGTCTATTTACCACCACAAACCGATGCTCGCACTAAGACCGCACTCAATGAGCTGTATGCGGCCATAAGCAAACAAGAAAATACTCATCCAGATACGGCGATCTTAGTGGCCGGGGACTTTAATGCAGGGAAACTTAAATCAGTTTTCCTAATTTCTACAAGCATGTCACATATGCCACCAGAGGAAAAAAAAACTAAATTAAGCTAAAACTACATTAAAACTATTTTTAGCTACAGGGCTGTTTAACTAGCAGACTAGAATATGTTCCGGGATTCTTCCGAAGGCATTGAGGATTACACCACATCAGTCACTGGCTTCATCAATAATTGCATCAATGATGTCCCCACAGTGGGGTACATACCCCAACCAGAAACCATGGATTACAGGCAACATCCGCATCAAGCTGAAGGGTAGAGCAGCAGCCTTCAAGGAGCGGGACTCTAACCTGGACGCTTATAGGAAATCCCACTATGCCCTTCGACGAACCATCAAACAGGCAAAGCGTCAATACAGGACTAAGATTGAATCCTACTACACCGGCAACGACGCTCGTCGGATGTGGCAGGGCATTGAAACTTTTAAGGACTACAAAGGGAAGCACAGCCACGAGCTGCCCAGTTACACAAGCCTACCAGATGAGCTAAATGACTTCTATGCGTGTGTCGAAGCAAGCAACAGTGAAGCATGCATGAGAGCACCAGCTGCTCTGGACGACTGTGTGATCAAGCTCTCCATGGTCGATGTGAGTAAGACTTTTAAACAGGTCAACATTCACAAGGCCGCAGGGCCAGACGGATTACCGGGACGTGTATTCCGAGTATGCGCTAACCAACTGGCAAGTGTCTTCACTGACATTTTAAACCTGTCACTGACCGAGTTTGTAATACCAACGTGTTTCAAGCCGACCACCATAGTCCCTGTGCCCAAGAACCCCAAGGTAAGCTGCATAAATAACCACCGACCCATTGCACTCAAGTCTGTAGCCATGAAGTCCTTTCAAAGGCTGGTCATGGCTCACAACACCATTATCCCAGAAACCCCTAGTTTGCATACCGCCCCAACAGATCCACAGATGACGCGATCTCTATTGCACTCCACACTGCCCGTTCCCAACTAGAAAAAAGGAACACCTATGTGAGAACGCTATTCATTGACTATAGCTCAGCGTTCAACACCATAGTGCCCTCAAAGCTCATCACTAATGTAAGGACCCTGGGACTAAACACGTCCCTCTGCAACTGGATCCTGGCCTTCCTGATGGGCCACCCCCAGGTGGTAAGGCTAGTTAACAACACATCTTCCACGCTGATCTTCAACACAGGGGCCCCTCAGGGGTGCGTGCCCAGTCCACACCTGTACTCCCTGTTCACCCATGACTGCATGGCCAAGCATGACTCCAACACCATCATTAAGTTTGCCGACGACACAACAGTGGTAGTCCTGATCACCGACAGCCTATAGGGGGGAGGCCAGAGACCTGGCAGTGTGGTGCCAGGATAACAACCTCTCCCTCACCGTGATCAAGACAAAGGAGATGATCGTGGACTACAGGGTTGTAGTGGAACAGGTTGAGAACTTCAAGTTCCTTGGTGTCCACATCACCAACAAACTATCATGGTCCAAACACTAAGTGAGTCATGAAGAGGGCACCCCCTCGGGAGACTAAAAAGATTTGGCATGGGTCCACATATAATCAAAAAGTTCTAAAGTTGTACCATCGAGAGCATGGTTGCATCACCGCCTGGTATGGCAGCTGCTCGGCATCTGACCACAAGGATCTACAGAGGGTAGTGCGTACGGCCCAGTACATGACTTGGGCCAAGTATCCTGCCATCCAGGACCTATATCCCAGGCGGTGTTAGAGGAAGGCCCTAAAAATGGCCAAAGACTCCAGCCACCCTAGTCATGGACTGTTCTTTCTGCTACCGCACGGCATGTGGTACCGGAGCTCCAAGTCTAGGTCCAAAAGGCTTCTTAACAGCTCTTACGCCCAAGCCATAAGACTCCTGAACATCTAATCAAATGGCTACCCAGACCAGTCAAAAGTTTGGACAGACCTACTCATTCAAGGGTTTTTCTTTATTTCTACTATTTTTCTACATCAGAACTATGAAATAACACATATGGAATCATGTAGTATCCAGAAAAGTACCCTTGATAAAGAGCTCTGATGGAGTAGGGGGCCCCAAAAGAATGCCCCAGATTTATTGAGAAGATGTTGTTACTAAAGCATCTGTATCTCCCAAGATATGTCTCCCTGGAACAAGCGGTTCTTCAAACTGCTCAAAGTTTTTTTTCTCTTCTGTGAAGTGCATGCTGCACTGCTCAAAATTTCTCTAGATACAGTTGAGAGTTATTTGGCTGTTCCAGAGGAGCCTTCAACCAAACTCCATCATCCTGGACTGAAGCTAAGAAGCCAAGAACAAAACAATTCCGTCAGGTTTTTCTATTCCCTTAGGTTTTTTTTCTCTTTCTATATTTCGATCTGCTTTTATGTAGGTCAGTTTAATCAAACTTTCTTCCTACTGACATAACAATACCTTCAGCTTGATGTAATAGTCCTCTCTGCAGCCTGGAACAATACCTCCCTCCTGGCTGACTGGCTGTACTAGCTAGCCTCTGACCCCTTTCTCTGTTTCTCTTTCTCTCTCTTTCTCTCAGTGAGAGCCGAGAGCCTGCCTATATATAACAGAGTAATAATGAAGTCAAACTGCCATACATGGCTTTGCTTTGGGAGGCTCCAGATGTAACATTTTCCTGCTTGCAATTTGGTTCCTTCCACACTCCCTTTCTCTTCCTCTCCCTCTCTGTTTGCCCTCTTTTTTGGATGATGATCCATATTTTTGACTTGCCCCACATTTCTTAAACAATGCCTGGAAAATGATATGCTATAAACATATGACTAACAGACACAACTACAAGAGAGAGAGAGAAAAAACCCTTTGTATATTGTATACATATCCCACTGGGCACGCCACGTCATTTCAAAGTGGATAATATTTGACAGCAAAGTTCAAATGGGAATACAATGTCAGATCTTTGTTTATTTATAAAACAGATTCATGTGTTATCACTGTGCTTGGTCAGAACCAAATGACCTGGATTGGAGTTGAGATTACATTAAAAGTACATGGTGCAAGTGAACAATGCCGTTTGAGATTCTGCACAGATTATTACAACAATTGTAAAGATCTCCCTAGACCTGCAACGACCTATGCATGCTATCTTGAACATGCACGCTTTATATGATTCATAAGAAGAAATGCATAGTTAGACAGTAGCCTCAATGTGGCTATGAATGTGTTCATCATTTTAAGGTTGAATGCTACATTAGTTTGAAAGAGATGTATCTTCTGCTTGGATAGTTCCATCTGTGCCACTTGGTCTACACTTGGTCTACAAATTAATAATTTATATGTTGAATTCATGTCTCCATCTCAACCAAAAATCGAAGTTAAATAATATGACTAAATCAAATCAAACTTAAAATGCACTTTAAATGAAGTTTGATTTGATTTAGTCCCATTCTTTAACTTGTATTTTTGGTTGAGATGGATTTGTGTATGTTTACCATGATGACATAATCCTGTGGTTTAAATTTTACCCCCAAAACAACAGTTTACATTGATGACTTTTTCAAATCTAATGTATTTTTCACATAGATTCCATGTCACAAAACATTGACAAATTACATTGAGTCAACCAGTTTGTACCCAGTGGGAAGCTTTTTCATTTATCGTTGGCAACAAGCCTGAGGACGACTGTGAGAACCAAAGATATTTTGAAGAGGGGAAAAGGGGGAGTGAACAGATGTGTAAATGTTTTTATTTGGAATAAATATCTTGATGTCAAATACAATAAAAAAAATTGCCAGCGTAGATAACCCCCCCCCCCCCCCCCAAAAAAAAACATGAAAAAGTATTTACAATACTTATTTTGCGCAAAGCGGAATGGATGTATACATAGTATACAAAGACAGCCCATGCAAGGACATGACATTGCACTCTTTTGCTGTACAAAGTGCAAAAGATAAATGACAAATAAAATATTCCAAGTAATACAGGAACCATCGTGTAGATGGACAATGTGGTCCCTCTGAAGAACCAAAACAAGAAGCATATAATGGATTACAGGGGGTTTCATTAACTGTGTACAAAGAACAGCTTGCCTCTCGCCTTAGGGCTCCAGCTGTGGACAGGATGGAACAGAGAGCTCCAACAGAACACACATTCTGTCACAGTCTCAGAAAGATTAGGACATTTTTCTATACCACTTTGATGATTTAATTTCAACGATAATAACTTGGCTATTGCAACTAAGCCAAACACTTTGACAGGATTTCAGAAGCTGCACCGCTGGCTCAACAATTGGAATGATAAGGGCAACATTGAACACACAATCAAACCCAGTGATAAAGATGCTTACATGCTTGCTATGTCCTAGTACAAGTTCAAATACTGCATCTATACTAGCACACTACTTGGAAGAATGCATGCCCGACACCCACTGCTTAATTCCTTGTGGTCTGCCAGTGCAGATATTGGAACACACTGTCTGTCCATGTGTATGTGTGGAGGGGACGGTGGGGAAAGGGAGAATGAAAGGGAAAAGATATCTGCAAGTTAGCATTTCGTTGGACGGTGTACACTGAGTGTACAAAACATCATGAACACCTGCTCTTTCCATGACATAGACTGGCCAGGGGAATCTAGGTGAAAGCTATGATCCCTTATTGATTTAACTTGTTAAATCCACTTCAATCCGTGTAGAGGGAGGTAGAATCAAACAGGCTGAGTCAACATCGGTCTCTGCTAAACTGAACTGAACAACGTGGTAACGGCCGGTGAAGTCAGGGGCTGGGGGCGCAGCCTAACTTAGTGTGGGGCTGGGCGCAGCCTAACGTAGAGGATGATGACATCGCTGAAAGCTCTCTCTCTCTCGCTAACACACTGGTGTGGTGGTGACAGAGTGCAGACTACTACAGAGGCGTCGGTAGCGAGTTTCCTTTTTCCTTTCCCAGTTCGCTTCTAGGGACTGACTACACTACTGTATGGGGCTTTTTCTAAAGCAGCCAATAGGACGATTTTTGCATCTATTTCTGTAACAGTTTCCGTTACTGAAGTTCTGCTGTCTGTCAAAGTTCTGTAGAAAGTGAATGTCTTATGCTGCATCCAAGGACAGGTTTATTTCTGCTCTTCTGTATTGTTTGCAAGAGGAACACAAGGGAAACAGATATGATATCCCCATTGCACTACCCCTTTTTGTCATTACTAAAAAAATGTGTAGGCATATTTTCATGTCGTGGAGGATCAGAACACCATAGGAAAACAATTATTTTCATGGATCACGGAACAGACATCCTATCATCACATTCTATGCTTACCAAATTAATTCCTAATAAGAACATGTGAATTCTAGAACCAGGTGTGGAATAATTACCATGATACTGTATCTACTGGTAAAATCCGGTGCAATAATACTCAGTACAATGCTCTGTATAGTACAACCATTTCTCCTGATTCTTATTCTACCTCTGGACGTAAAGGGGATACAATAAGTATTTTTGCAGTATAAAGTATTCTCATGCAGTACAAGGGCATTATGATCTTGGTCCAGTTAGCAGATGGTTTTTCCATACTGTATGTTTTCTTTATATTTTCCCACAATGTCTGGCTTCAGGATAAGTAGGTGAGAAAGCTGTGTGGACAGTTGGCTTGCGAGCAACTTAGAGTTCTGCTATATCCCACAGAACCTGAACTTTACAACACCAGAGAGGGACAAGATGGTGCATTGGTTCCAGATTCATCAGGTCAACTGGATGGATTGCTGGCATATGGACATTCTAGAATACAATCTAGAATACATTGGGATTGTAACAAAAAATACAAACAACACCAACTGTTTCTGTAATATTGGCTCTTCAAAAGTGTTACCGGTAACCAACTAACCAATGACCTAAAGATTACAGCACAGTTCCCTCTCAGTCTCTCTGTCTTTCCAACAACATTGGGTCCTTCATTCTTCACATTTGTCCCATTCTGCAGGCAGATGCCAGATACACCAGAAACAAAGTTCAGGATCATTATTGGGATTGTTTATTCTTGTTGGTTTTGTCTTTTCTTTGTCAAATGCATTTTTGAAAAACACACCAGTCCATTGAGGAGGGATAGTACTGTAGACTAGGAGGCAACAAAAGGAGGGT